>NC_090025.1:108464496-108756996 GCF_037176765.1 Anolis sagrei
TGTATGAATACATTCTGAAATTGATTCAAACATCCTGATTGCAGTCCTTGTGCTTAAAAACCCTGAAGGGGAAAGGAGAAAATTTCTTTCCCTACTGTATTACCAGCTTTGTCTTGTGCAACTAACTTGTTCTTTGGAGAACACTCATCTAGAATTTCAAGGAAGCATCGCTATGACACAAGTCTCAGGAGGTCCTTGTTTGCTTCAGAATCATGACCATAAATAAAGGTTTCTAGTTGCTTTTTGACACCTCAGCAAGCAAATCTCATCTCCAAACTGCAGAAATGCCCAGGATGACAACTATATTAGAAAACGCACCAAAGATGAAATATTTCATTTGGCATGTGCATTTATGCAGCAGCTAGCTACAATTACAGCCATAAAATCGTATGTCAAATAAAACTTGTCAATCTTTAAGGCAGGTGTGTGTAGAATCGATTTCATTCTGAGGCTGAATTCTGTATCAAAGATGTTCTCAAGGTCTGCTTTCCAGCAATGGACAGATTTAAAAGGTTGAATCAATAAATACTAGTTTTAGGTAGTGACTCTACCTAAGCCTAAGCAGAAGCATTATAATCTTTCTAGAATTAGTAGGGCTGGGGAGGGATGTGTGTGTATACAATAACAAGCAAGTTACTACACAGTAGCATCATGGAGAAGGGAGTATAGCTACCTGGAGCCTCAAAACTCCAGCTTCCCTTCCTGTTTTAAGGTGCCTCGAGACTCTTTATTCCTTCTTTATTTCTCTGTACATGAATTAAGATGAATTAAAAACAGAGGTAACATAAAGCAACATGTAATGAAAGGGAAGGGCAAAAACAATATTGGTTCATTTTAAAATAAGTTAAATATTTAAAAGGCATTAGGATTTCAAGTTCATGGAATGTGAATGTTTTATAAGTGTTTCCACTGTGCTTCAGAGATTCATAAAAAAATTTCAGCCTATGGAAAACAATTTGCCAAAGACCAGATATCTGACAACTTTTGGAATACCTCTTCATAAGCCTTACAACCCTCCAAACCATGCATAGACAAACTTTGGCCCTCCAGGTATTTTGGACTTCAACTCCCACACAGTAGGCTGTTAGGAATTGTGGAAGTTGAAGTCCAAAACACCATCCATCTATACCAATCTGCACCGATCCATCTAACCTATATTGTGCACCCCAAAGCACACCTAGCAGACCCTTGTGGTCACTAATTATGGGGGAGGTAGAGAAAGTAGAAGCCAGGATTTATCTCAAGGACATTTATCTACGGTTTCTTGTCTTCTCAAGAAGAACCACTTGAAGGTCAGTGAAGCCCATCTGACCCATGTAAACACACACTCTCACTTCTATACGGAATGTGCTACCTCAGAGATGTATCTCAAAATGTGAAAGGAAATGTGTGAAGAGACTTTTTGGAATTGGGAATGGAATGAATCATTAACACACTGGAACCAACATCAGAGGCCCAATACAGAAGACACAGACATCGGAGCTATGTAAACATCAAGTCCCCTGGAAACTTTTCATTCATGATATTTAAAAAGAAAATGCATGAATGATAGCTCTGTTATCAGTTTAAAATTAAAATCTGCATACATACATAAACATGCAACTGCACATTTACCAATACCATGAGTAAAAATAGAAAAGTTACCTTTTGGTAATCACCCGGCTTACTTCCAAATGATTGCTGTGCCAGTTTTTTAATAAGATCTGAAAATAAGAAGAAAAAAAAACCATCCTCAGAGTTTAGAAATACTGTAATCTTAAAGTATTTTGTAAAAGCATTCCTTTAAACATTGCTTCAGTGCTAATCAAAACAATGGCCCTCATTTCACCTATTTTGTTGTAATGCTTTTCTCTAAATGTCAACTGCTATGTTGACAAGTTTCAGGAACAAGCCAACATATCTTGTTGGAAATAGAAACCTTCTTCAAGCCTCCGCTAGTAATTTGTTTTGTATATGATTCTGCTTGCTTATGTCTGTTTTGTATATGTATGTTTCGGTATGCAGCTTTCCCTTTACTCTATGTTTCTTGATCAGATCTGAGACTGCTCAGACTCCATTTTAGAGAAAAATGCCATTAGACTTTGGATTGTTGAGAAAAAAATCATGCTGCTGTTTATTGTAAAAAAGATGCCCTCAGTTATCTGATCAGAGAAACCACTTCAAATCCATCTGGGGTTGGATTGACAAGTTATGTACCTGTATGCTGAATACATGAAGGTGGTGAGTAAACCAAATATGTCACTTTTAATGGAGTCTACTTTGTTTTTGTCTCTTGACAGCATGATATCGAAACAAGATATCTTATGGGAGGTAGATGTTTTTGGGCATTGAAAAAAGCAGTTCTAACACTCTGTTGTTCCTTGCATTGGCATAATCTCTGTTCCTAATAGATCAGAGACAAGTAGGTTATCAGTCTAACAGCTGAAAACCAAATTGCTTTACATAAGTACATATGGTTATATACCACTGAAGAGAAGATTTTACTTGAACAAGTTTTTTGGTTCTTCTCTGGAATATCCTACTTTTACAAAAGGGTATGATTTTCAAATGGCTGTGCATGCTATTATTCTCTAAAAGGTTATTGAGATTCTAGTTTTCCAAAATATCCAATGCAGATCATTACACCTCCCATCCCATGGTCCTCTGCATTATAGTTAGTAGGTACTTCCTTCTGAAAACCACAGCAACAGTCAAAATGCATGAATAAACAGGCTCCCTAACAGCAACCTTATGGGATTACTTTAATTAGGAGGCTGCAATTGGTGACAGTAGCATTCCATTGCATGAATCTATAAAACCTACAGACTCCTAGAGGTTGAAGAGATTCAAAAATTAATCTAATCCACCACTAGGAATCCATAGCTATGGCATGGATTGTCTTGGATTCCATCTATCCAGTTTAAACAGGGCATTGTAGAGTTTGAAAAATTGCAGAAAATATGAAAAAAAATCATTACAAGGGGAAAGCCAGAAGTTTTTCAGGCTCCTGCTATCACTTGGGTAGCATCAGAGTGGACAATAATTATGAGAGTGGATTTTGCTGTAATTATTGTTAGCATCTATTGTTTTGAAGCATTGAAGGTCAAAGGGTTTTGAAGAAAAGTATTTTTTTTAAGTTTTATATTCCGCAAAGGGATTGATGAAGGACACAGATTTTCTGAAAATCTAGCCAAATCTAAGATTCAGAGTGCTTTTAATTTTAGACATACTTGTCAAGCAAAATTGAAATGGATTCAGTTTTAATCCATATTAAAACTAGATTTTCATTATGATAAAAGTTTGTGTGTCATGTGGTTTGTGTGTCATGGACAAATTTTATTTAGTATTGAAACAGAACACACTGCATTACTATTAACTTAGTGATTTTCAACTTCATCTGAAACAAAGATATTGACTCTTTTTTATTGCTATTTCAAAAAATTTTAACTATTCCTATCCAGCTTTTTCCTTGGCATGCCAGCCTTTTCCACTGCTCTAAATCCACAATGGAAACCAAGCCCTGTTCTCTATTTTACAGAACAACAGAAGAATGCATATGCAGCAAAATAAGATGACAAGAATCCTGTGAAACAAAATGGACATGAGGAACAGATTTTTAAATGATTCTTGCAAAATGAAGCAGCATTACTTTGTAGTGGAGCAGAGAGAAGGGTGAGTTTATACCTCTTTTCTCTGTTAAATAACACTTCTTCTATTATACCTATAGACTTTTGAAATTGGCTCACTGCTTACCATTCTGCTGCATGCTGAAACTACGTCAGGAAACATAATTCTGTTGTCAAAAACTGAACTCTATGAAAGTAGCTTTATTGCTAGAATTGTGGCATGGTGCATCTGCCAATTAACTAAATTACTTTTACTCTATGCCAGAGCAGATGTAAGGACTGTTTTGTATGACTAATAATCCAAGGCTTTGACACAGCATATGTTTTATCACAGAGGTTAAAGGGGATTTGCCTTCTAAAGCTTATTCACAGGGCTAATTACATTAATTCTTTACTCAGTCGCTTTCCTGGTCTTCTTGGGCATTCGAGGATGCCATCTGCCTTATCAGATATACTGTTTACAACACAATCATAACACTTCTTGTAATAAAACAAGAAGGTGCTAAATAATTACTTGAGTTAAGAATTGCATTTATGTTCAAAATATTCACACAGAGAAATCTGGACCAGTGGCAATAAGACAATATGGTTTGCCTTTGAACACAACACAGCCTAAAGATACACCAAGAGAGAACAAAGGCTTAGTGATAATCTCTCAAGACACTTAAGTACCCACAAGAAATTGGAACACAATTCCTCTGCCAGGAAAGCTTTAGTTGAGTGGATGACAAGTAAACAGTTCAGCTAATATATAGGGGCTTCTCAGATTGTAAAGCGTCTTCCATCTCAATACAGCACTGGTGATATCGGCAAAGCTTTTTAAAACTCTGTGTCCTAAAGTCTGAGGTCATCCAAACACTGCTGCCTGCACTGAAATGGAGTTCCCCGATCAAATACATTGAACTAGCAAAATGATCGAGAATGGTTCACACAGGAAAACAGCTAGGATGGCATGAAACTGTCCTCATAATTTAACTCTGATTTGTTTTTTTAAAGAATTTAAAACTACCCAACAGGACATTCTAATACTTAGAACAGTTCACATTTATGATCTTAGTCATTCTTACAACTGCATTGTAAACAAACACAGACATAAAACTATGAGCTCTGGTTTATTAGGAAGCGCTAAGAACTTCAAACAGTTGTCCACTCAATGCCAAAGCAGAATTCTAGGAATAACAAGTCCCTTTAGATACTGAATGCTCTCAGGCTGGCATGGAGTATGGCTGGATTATGAATCAAAAGCACTTGCCTTTCTGTCTGAAAATTCAAAAAGGCTAGTGCAGCGTTTCTCAACCTGGGAGTTCGGACCTCTGGGGGAGTTGCGAGGGGGTTTCAGGGACCATCAGAAAACACATATTTCTGATGGTCTTAGATGCACATTTGGCAGAGAAAGCTGAAGATCTCTCCGCCTGACCTTCTCTTCCTTTTTGGAAGCAGACAGCAAATCCTCTCACCAAAAGCCCTCTTCCACTGTGATTGGCTGGCCTAGGGAGGGCTGTTTCTGAGACAAGTTCTGTGTGGCAAGGTTACTAGTTCCATCACCAGTTTGGTACAGAGTATTCTCTGAGTGTTGGTGAACTACAACTCCAAAATTTAAAAAATAGCTCCCCCCTACATCACCAGTATGCAATGTTGGCCATGTAGGTAGTATGCCAAATTTGATGCAGATCCATTGTGGGCTGAGATTAGAATGCTCTTTGATTGTAGGTGAACTATAAATCCCAACAACTACAACTCCCAAATGTCAAGGTCTAGTTTCCCTAAACTCCACCAGGGTTCACATTTTGGCATATTTAGCATTCATGCTAAGTTTGGTCCAACCCATCATTATTGGAATCTCTGGATGTAGGTAACCTACTCCAAAACTCAAGGTCAATACCCACCAATCCCTTCCAGTATTTTCTGTTGGTCATGGGAATTCTGTGTGCCAAGTTTGGTTCAATTCCCTTATTGGTGGAGTTCAAAATGCTCTTTGATTATAGGTTAACTATTAGTCCCAGCAACTACTACTCCCAAATGACAAAATCAATTCCCCCCAACCCCACCACTATTCAAATTTGGGCATATTGGGTATTGGTGCCAAATTTGGTCCAGTGAATGCAAATACATCCTGCATATCAGATATTTACATTATGATTCATAACAGTAGCAAAATTACAGTTATGAAGTAGCAACAAAATAATTTTATGGTTGGGGGTCACCACAACATGAGGAAATGTTTTAAGGTGTTGCGGCATTAGGAAGATTGGGAATCACTGGTTTAGTGGTGATATAGGTCAAAACCACACTTTTAAAAAAATCCCTCAGGAGAGAATGCTTCTGGAACATGCCCATACAGCCCAGAAAACTCACAGCAACCCTCAAGAACCCCTTTTATGCCACCAACATTGGTAAATTACTATTACTATAAACAAAGTTCTCAATTATGCAGAGCACTGGAACCACAACCCACCCACTGCAGTTACAGTTCCTTTACAGTAATGCTTCTCAACCTGTGGGTTCTGACCCTAAATGGAGTCCACTTAGCTCAATGTTAGGGTGACGAAAAAATGTCACCTAGTGGCTGTTTGAGACACTTACACAAATCTGTAGTGCAGTGTTTACAGTGGGCTCTGAAAACATGCTTTAGCTATTTCTAATAAAAAGGAAAATCAGCCTGTGTAACAAACCTTGCAAATGTTGATTTATCACCAATACATATTTGATTTTATGTCTATTTCATATATCTGGAGTCAAATACATATTTTTTTTGATTGAAAGGGCTTGTGAGTGGAAAAATTTAAGAAGAGCTGCCTCCACAGCATGGAAAGATAAAGATAAATGGGGTCCTTCTACAATACATTTACAAATGGCAAATGCTTCAATGACAACCAATGTGGTGTAGTGGTCTGAGTGTTGGACTATGATTTTAGAAACCAGGGTCTAAATCCCCACCCTGCCATGAAAACTCACTGGGTGACTTTGGGTAAGTCACACTCTCTCAGCCTCAAAGGAAAACAAAGGTGAACCCCCTTTGAACAAATATTGCTAAGAATACCTCATGGTAATTTAGCTCTGGGATCACCCCAAATCAGCAGTGACTTGAAGGCACACAACAATACCGAATGTTGAAATAAAATTTGGGCATACAACATAAAAATGTGGAGTGTGTTGATGACAGCAATGTTTGCAAAAAAAGTTGCATAAATGAGCTGTATCTCCCTGGTGAATACACATTCTATGACAAACCTGGGTTTACACCATGCTATAATACCAGTGAAACTACTAAAAAGGCACACACGTTTTAAACAAAAGTCACTGCCATCACTCGGGCCACATCTGCATTTAAATGTAAAATCTATATTAGCAGAATTAGGGGCTCATATAATTTGAATACTTATCCATACAAAAATCCCACAACTTTCGTCCTCATAATCATGATGGCGGGTTTGCTAAAAGAACAGAGAATAGGATAGACAAGACATTGCCAAAATTCTACAACATGCTGGCTCGGCTAAAATAAGCACACAGACAATAAAAGGAACTTAAAATAGTAACTATGCCATATAGTTGATAATTCTGTAGGTCCATGCCATTTTCAACAACTTTTTCTTTTATGGCTAACTCAAGTTCTTTCTCCAAACCACCATCTGGCAGGGATTTGAAGGAGATTAAGGACAAGAGTTCAGCTGAGGGTGCTGTTGCAGATACCATAGCCTGTTTCAACTTGATAGTTTCTAAACGTATGGCTACTATCTGTAACTAACATTTTTCATTTTGTCTGGAGGACTGTGTTATTTTTTACTTTCTAAATAAGCTTTTTAAAAGGCATTTTTTCCACTACATTTCATTCTACAAATACAAGATATTCAATTTACATATCATTGAATTGTTGAAGAACTTGAAAACAGGGTGAAAATATTGGTCATTCTATAGCAGGGCTGCCTATGGATCCATCTACACTGACCATTGAATGTCATTTCAATTCAGTACAAAAGTAGCTTGGCTTTTCAAATGATTACATAGAAAATCCTGGAACCTATTTGAGGCCTAGATGGTGATTACACAAACCACAGTGCACTAATGCATATTAAAAGCTTTCTTTCACACACCTTTGTGAGGGTTTGTTGTCTGGACACCACAGTTTGACACTAGCTTTCAACCGCATTAAACTGTCAGTGTAAATGGGACAAGAGGCAACTACCTACGGATGATGGAAGCTGCAGTTTAATAGATCCAAGAGGACACTAGATTGGAGGAGGCTCATCTATGGTTAAGTACCAAAGAATTAAATACATTCCTATCAATATACAACTTGTGGTAATCAGTTAGATATATAAAAGTATCTTGCTTCAATTTAAAAAATCCTGTAAATCGGATCTATTATAAAAAGGCAGCAGCCCAACTACTTATGGAAGTCAAACAACCAAGCCTGATAAAAACCAATTCTCAGCCAACTATAGTTGTCACCATTTTATTTCCAGAACCATTTCAAAGTGCTGGTGATTATCTCTAAAGCTCTGAACAGTTCAAGATTAGGTTATCTGAAGGAATGCCTTCAAATGACTCATCGAGTCTGTAATACAAGTGGCAGAGGCTCTTCCCACAGATTGCCAGCAAAAGGCATGGCACTGTTGCAATGGTATCCCTGTAAAATGCCCTCCCAAAAGGTGCACCTTTGGGTCCTCTCTGACTGCTATTAAACATGAGGGGTCTGCAAAGTTTCGGAGCTCTGCTTCGTAATTTGGAGATTCGGATTATTCATAAATACAAGCTTCTGAACTACTAATGGGAAAGGATTCCTTCCAAAGCATTTACAAATTGAAACACAAGCCTCTGAAACTTTCAAAGAGATTAGTAAAAGATTTGTTGTTTTAGAGATTTTTTTTTCAATGAAAAAGTCACCCCATCACCTATAGCCTGGGGGTGGGAGGGGGCTAATGTGATCGACAAAGGCAGCTGCTTGCTGTTTTTTTTCCTTGTCAGCCAATCAGAAAAAGAACGTCAAATCACGTGATTTTCTGCAAAGCTGGTCTTATATATGCTCCTCTCTGTCTTCTGTGGTGTGGCATTTGTGGGAAAGAGATAAAGAAATGTGTATTATTTGAAGGTCTGTTCTGTTTCTGTGTGTTTTGTAAAATGTAAACTTATAGTAACTTTTTGATTATTCTGTTGGTGTTTTTTTTTTTTTTGTCCATTCATATCCAGACCGTAACTTTCCTCTGTTGAAATTATCCAACTCCAACCCACAGCCCCATTTTTCTGGTACGAGCAAAATTCTGGGAAATGTAGTTTGGGAAGACCTCTGTAGCAGAATATTCAAAAAGCCTCACCCTAAATTACATTTCCAGGATTCCACTTGTGCCAGAAGAGGGGAATTTGGGACTTCCTATGTAAAATTCCCAATGCAGGTTAATCACATTGATGAAAATCTTTAAAGTCAGTGGATAGACTGATTGTTTTGAAACTTGGCAGGCTTGCTGCCCTGCTCATGTTATTTCACTGTGCTATAATTTGAGTTGATACCTCTTTAGTTTTTTTTTAAATAATTTTTAAATTGAAACAACTTTGAAAAAATCCTGGAATGAATCCTTCTGAAATTTTGCATGATTGATGCTCTGCTTATGTTGTTTCATTGTACAGAAATTCAAGGGGATCCTTTTTTTGTAGTTAAAAGAAAAAGATTATTTGTAAAAAATTTAAACATGTCCTAAATAGTGGGTGACTGAAATGTTCTGAAACTTGGCAGGCTTAAAGTTGTAAAAGTTGTCTACAAGTGTGCCAAGTTTTATCCTGATAGCCATAAAAATGATGCAGAAATGAGCCTCACACTTTCCCCCATTGCTGCTAATGGAACTAATCTTAACAAAGCAGTTATGAAACTCAGTGATTCTGATTACAAATCAAAACGGGATCCCTCTGAATTTTTACAAATCGAAGTGGGGGCCATCCAAATCTCCACAATGAATGACTAACTAGATTTCAACCATTTCACACACCTCTATTAAACATGCCTGGGAGTCTCTGCTATTCTAATGCACTTTCAAAAAAATAAGATTGCAGATATAAAATTCCACCTGCTGCCTTTTTATTTATTCAGCTATGTATTACATTTAGTGTTCTTTACTTTAGATTATTTATATGCTTTTATCTGTGAACTAACTTGGGAAGACCTTTGATAATGAAATGGTGCAGAAAAAGGCCTAAATTAAGAAAATAAGTACTTGCCCATGAGTAGTCCTTCCCTTTCTGTCTTACCATGAAGTCAAGGAGTACAAACCACATAACACAGCCCATTGCAGAGGGAGTATGTTGTCTCTTCTGCAAACAGGGAGAAGCTTCAACAACAATTCTATGCCTTTTCCTACACTGAAGCATTTACTATCTACATGAAAACACAAATATCCCTAGTGCTAAAGCACCTTGTATTTGTATTTTTCACTCTTCCTTTTTGCATGCTTATTAAATTTTATTTCATTTTGACATACCAATTCACACAATTTGATAGATATAATTTTAGCTACTTAGTTTATGCTAAAATTGCAAGATACTAGTTGTTTGCAATCCCTTCCAGATATTTATCATCTGCAAAACTGATAAGAATCCTTTCTTAGGTCATTAATGTTTAACAACCATGGATGAAAAGGTCCCTTGTCACAGCACATGGGACAACAGTTGAATACCAAATACAGTATTTAAATAAGCATTTTGCACTACAAAAACATATGAGTGTTACAGCTGAATTTTAAAATCTGATTCTAATTTTAAAAAATGACCTAACACTTGCTGTAATATACACTGCATTTACATTAGAGCAGTCGCCCTGTTTAAAACATTTAATAATCTATATCCAGTTCAGACATGATCAGTATACAACACACCATATTTATGGACAGCATTTGTGTGGCCTTTTACAGTTTTACAGGAAGCAAAATAAAATAAAAACTCAAGAATGTACACATGTAAAAACCTCATTAATATAACACACACACACATACACCTTGCACTAATATAGATGCATGCAGCATTTATTGACTAGTCTTAAGAAGCATTTCAGAATGTCAATCAAACTGAAGACACGCCTGGAAGTACTTGACACGTGACCGATCTTATTCTTCCTCTCAACAATGGTTGGCACAATCCAGCCACCTACGTTATCAATGTCTGATTCATTTATGTAAACTTACATGGAATGTCACCAGAACTATGCGCAGACTCTCCCTGCATCTGATGTAAGAGTCCTCAAAAACCTATATGTACCAAGCAAAACCTGTTATTTTTTAAAGTGTTAAGAAACTTAGAACAGAACAGAACTTTAGTTCCTTGGACACATATAGACTGAGTATCTGAAATGTTTGCAACTAAAAGTGTTTTGGGTTGGGGAATTTTTCAGATATTGCAGACCTATATTTACATATACCTACATAATAGACACAATGGACATAACATCTTGAAAATGGTACCTCACTATTTTGGATTTTGGGGTGTTTTGGATTTTTGAATTCCATATAACCTGTACAACTTTTAGCAGGTATTAACATTTAAGAACACAAGATGTGCTTTCCTTTCAGCAATTATTTTTGTCATCTCAGTGGCAAGTATGAGAAAATAAGTGGACCAGGACCTGCATAATTTAAACTTTTTGTTTTGTTTATTTGTTATAAAGAAAGAGAACAGAAAATTTGTTCTGAACTTTCAAAACTGATTAGAAAGAGCACAACACAAGTAGAGCAAGTCCTGAAACAATGCATATCTCATGTTTGGCTCTAGTTCTCCAATGACTTTTCATATAAAAGAATCAGAGAAAACCAGCAGCAATGTAGACAGACCTGAGTCTATGAACATGCAGTGTGTCCAAAAGTTGTTAAGTGCACAGACCACAAAACTGTTTGCAACAAAAATGGCACTTTGCTACTTTTTACCAGTCTCAAAATAAAAAAAGTCATTTTACAAAATGTCTTTTAAACTGCCTCTCCTGTCATTGTGTTACCATATTCAGCTAATGTTCACAAAAACTTGAAGTTTTGTGGATTACAAAGCCCTACCCAGAACAGGCCCGTGTTTCTCATACAAGCCTACCTGGGCTTTGAAACTTGTTGAGGTGGTTCCTCTCTTGCTTCTACCACCAACACATCCATGTCTGGTGGGAGCATGGATCTCAGTGGCATGTCTGGTGGGAGCACTGGAATTCATCTCCAAAGGAGATTACATTGCCTCTCTCTTTCCACAGGCAATTGAAAATACTTTAGCCTTTAGCAATCCTTTGGCAGTTGATTAACAAGGAAAGGGTTCTTGATAGACTTTCATTTTTTCTCTTTCTAATGGATACATTTTAACTGTTTTTAATTTGATACACAGTTTACTTAAATAATAAATACAGTATAACTTCATATGTGTCTTTAATTTGTATCTTTATAAGTATCAATAATGTTAAGTTTTGTAAGTTTCTTTGAGTTCCAGGTAGGGGAAAAGGATTGAATATAAATAAATAGTTACAGTTGTTTTGAACAATGCACAGGGAAGCAAGTAATTTCCCTGGTTCACGTCCAGATGGGAGGCTTTGAAATGTCTTGCTCCAAAGAGACAAGGACCATTCGAAACTGGAATTGTCCTGCTTTGACAACACTTCTTATATCCTCTCACCTAGATCTCTTTTCTTTAATTTACACATCAGGAAGGCTACATCTCTGAATACCCTTGGTTGGAAAAAATAGGAACACCAACACACAATTCTCTTTTGATAAAAAATGTTCCTGAATCAATGAGTGCTTTCAGGTATCTAGCCCCCATAACACTATCCTTCCCTTTCTCTCAAATCTATTAACACAGAATGTAATTCTTGTTGAAGACAGAATTCTATTTATTAATTTCAAGAAGTATAATGGGCTGTGGATAAAGAAATAGCAATTAAAATCTCATCTTGTGTGAACCTAAAAATGAAGTAGAAGAGACTAAATTAAAAGAGGATGCATGTTTGATAGCAGAGCAATGAGATTTTCCCTGTCTGCAAGAAACAGGTCCATTTTCAGGGATATACTACAGCTAAAATCACATACATTGACTAGAAACACAAAGCTGCTTCATTTTATGGTGCACTTTTCAACAACTACAAACAATCCATCTAGAATACCATCCTACTTTTGAGAGGCCAGCCAGTATCAGCAGAGATCTTTTGCACAAGCCCTGACAAATAGCAGCCCTCTTCCACTGTTCTGCTGCTCCTGGAAAAAGGGATTCAGTAGCACAATGCCTTTGAACTCTTCTGGCTCTCTTTACCTCATGGGGGCAACTTGAAATAATGGTCAACTCTCTCCTACCTTCAGATTTTCTGATGACCCTTTACAGCCATCTAAGCAATCTGAATGCTGATTAGAAAATCCTTGCATCATAAATGCTAGAAGGTTTAATTCTCTTACAGAAGAACAGATCTGAATCTTGGAGAAAGTGGAAGACAAGATATAGAAACTGCTCTCTGTTATCATTACAGTGTTTCATACACTCTACCTGGGGAAACTAAATAAGCTGAAGGCTTACTGTATAAATCCTACTGTAAAGAGGGAGGGGGAAATCTGATTAGCATTCTCTTATTTTAATGGGCATTTTGTTTCCTTGGTAACAAAAAAGCCATAAAAACACACATTTTTAATGTATTGTACAATCCCATTTGAAAGCATCAAGTGATACTATCAGCATACCAACACAACCCATCAGTAAAATAATTGTTTCAACTTTCTGACATAGTTTCCTTCTGACAACTATGAATGACACAAATTGCTTCCAATTCTTTTGGAAATGACAGCATTTATTATAAATATTCATTGAAGTTACCAGTAGAGGCAAGATTGGTTTGGATTCATAGGTTTAATGTAAATTTGCCTCTGTTTGATCATCACTTCAGTCAAGGACATTCAAAAGCTATATCCTAGAAAATGAAAAGCCTTTTCAAGGAATGTTGTTACTGTGTGCCTTGAAGTCAGTTCTGAGTTACAGCAACCCTAAGGTGAACTTATCACAGGGTTGTCTTGACAGATTTTGTTCTTAATTTGTCATTATAATGGGGTGGGAGGAATTAACCATAAATTTCAAGATATATAGTACTTTGGTGGCTTTGATTGTGTCCTTGCCTTTCTCTGGGGCCTTGCCTTTTTCTGCAGCTGAGAGTATGTGACCTGCCCAAGATCGTCCAGAGGGTTTGCATGGCAAATAGAAATCCAAACCCTCTTCTCCTAATGTCCTACTCCAACACTCAAACCACTACACCACACTGGCTGGTTTAACGGAATTTAAAGAAAAGTGTTTCCCAAGAATGTTATAAGTGCTACCAAATGCATAGTAGAGACCAATAAAAACCCTACTACAAAGTCCAATCTTCACTGCTTGTTATGGAATGAACAAGCAAACCTGAAACTACTGGTCAGCTTTGAGGGTATTTGCTGGGGCCCTGGGCCTCATTCCACCCCATATGTCCAACAGTACCCTCCACCCTTTGGGAAGAATGCGATACTTCCTCCTTATTGCTCCATTAATTGTCTCTCAGCCTTCCTCAAATGAGCTGCACATGCCATCTGAAGCTGCAAAATTGAAGCAGCAAATGCTGTTCCATAGATAAAGAAAACAGATGAGGATCTGTATACAATGGTATATCAGCTATTGAAATGTCTCAGACTCCACCCTGTCCACAAACTTTTTAAAGAGGGCCAGGTCACAGTCTCTCAAACTCTTGGAGGGCCGGATTATAATTTGAAGAACACATACATGAATTCCTATGCACACTGCACATATCTCATTAGCAGTGCAAAAAACACGTAAAAACAATACAATAATTAAAATGAAGAACAATTTTAACAAGTATAAACTTGTTATTATTTCAATGAGAAGTGTGTGCCTCCTTTTGGCTGATGAGATAGGATTGTTGTTATTGTTGTTGTGTGATTTCAAGTAGTTTCAGACTTAGGTTGACCCTGAGTGAGGGCCAGATAAATGACCTTGGAGGGCCATATTTGTCCCCCGGGCCTTAGTTTGAGGACCCATGTCTTAAAGTGTCTGTATTGTAACTATAATGATATAATGATTTTTTCATTACTTTTTTATCATGTAATTGCACATGGGGAAAAGCTTCTGGGACTCCTTTCTCCCTCAAAAAACTACAAGAGGTAATTTATATTTTCAATGATACAACATAAGCAGGGCATCATTCTTCTCTCCCCCCCCCCCCCCCCCCCCAGTTTCAGAAAAAATTGCACATCCACTGATTTTTAGGGAATTTAAATCAACACAAACTTAACAGAACTACTTCACTGGAAGACCCCAACCCTCTTCTGCCAGGCAGAAAAAGTGCAGTCAAAGCACCCCCAACAGATGTCCAACAACAGGAAACCTACTAGGTAAAGCATCTCAATTTTGTCTACTTCTCAGGGTTGATTCAATTCACAAAATCCCCTTTTATCTCAAAATTCCTTTACAGAATGAACATGGGTTTCTCCCCACCAAAACTTTCAAAGAGGAGGAGAGGGAGAGGAAGTACAAGGTAATAAGCAGAATTCTGGGAATGTAGTTTGGGAAAGCAGGGAAACCTGTCGCAGAAAATTCAAAAGGCCCTGCCCTAAATTACATTTTCCAGAATTCTGCTCTCTTCCTGCATTAAAGCCTCAATGCGAGTGTTGCCTCTGCCTTTTTCTCTCTGGGCCGGCCATGAACTGGAGGGATCCTCCTTGTCCGGGCATACAGTCGGGCATCCCTCCCTCCTGCCTGCTGGCCCTGGGCCTCCCTTGCCACCCCTTTTGGGGAAAGAGCCTCTCATGTATCTTAATATCGAGTCATATGTATAAATCTTACAAAATAGATATGACAAACAAGGCACAAACAAAATTATGCACAGCCCTAGCATCTACAAATAAATACACATTCACTGGAACAGTCCATGCACTCTGTTCAGTGCTACTCCTGTCCTGAGAAACATTATACAAAAAACAAAAACTATGCACATCTTCAAGTACCTTACCAAAATACCACACCTGCCTGTAGAAAAACTCCCCATAACTTCATTTTACCACCACACTTCTCTTCTGAATATTTTTAAAATATAATTGATTACTTGTTTTGAATCCATGCCTAATTTTTCTCCTATACAGACCTCCCATACAGCATCTATTAGAATAATTAGTTAATTCATGAGACAGCCTTTAAGGACGCCACCGATCTGTCCTGAGGAAAGCTGCAATTTGTCTGATGTTCTGTTGCAGCCACTTTTAATGAAGCACTTTCCCTTGACAATATTTGAAATTAAGCATTTATCAACCTGCATTAATGTTCTACCACAGTGGCTTTCAAAACTTCTGTCTTAAGGGAACCTTTTTCGAAATATATGCCCAGGAATGCCTGAATGGCTTTTTTTTATTCCAGTATACTGTGGAAGGGCAGTTAGCTTTAAGGACCCAAGGGGCAGTGGCTCCAAGGTTGGTCAGGTCACAGAAGTCACCACACTGGAATTATATTCACAGTAGAGTGTACACATTATCCTCTTTCCAAACAATATCAGTTAGCATCAGCAAGAGGGTAATCTAGTAGTCAGCCAACCACTATTAGGTATTTTCTTTAAAGAAATTTCCATTCAATGTCTCTCTGAATGATCTCTCAGTTCCCCAAAACACAATCTGAAGATCACAGCTTTATCACAATGACAGCATATCATTGTGGCTGATTTCAGAAGATCTAAGTATGCACAAGTAAAAAAAAATCTCAAGAGCAATCAAGCAGCATCACAAACAATAGGCTATGGACCCTAGAAAAGCATTGCCAGGCATAATACATGGATATAAATAAATGACTAAACAGGGACATGCTTAACAACATAAGCAGGGCATCATTCTTCTCCACCCCACCCCCACCCCCACCTCGCTTTAGTTAAGCAAGCTGTTTTTACCTTTCTCAGATCTACATCCTATATAAACATTTTCTGGACTCCAACCAAAAGCCTTTTCCTGCTTCACTGAAGCAGAAACTGCAGTTGCCATCAACACATCATCTACCTTCCAGGTCAACCACAAAGCTCAGAGATCTATCTGTGCAACGTATTCTGAGAAAGCCATATTCGTGCCCTTTTGCTCTGAACTTTGTCCGATTTCTAATTAGCATCCCTGTAATTTTTTCTATTTGGTTCCCAAAAATTTGCCACCAGACATACTAAGGACCTCAAGCCCTATGAGAGTTAGGTACAACGGGATCTGGGGATTCAAGCATGAAAACTACTGGCCTGCTCTAAACACCTGCCAGAATCAAGCACTAAATGCTTTTGTGGATTCCTTTCACTATCAACTCTGTAATCTCCTTAGAAGAGGTACAGACTCACTTATGTCATCTTTAAAAAACCCTGCATATTATCAGTGGTGCTTGATAGACACTATGGAAATAAACAAGGATAACAACTGCTGAAAAGGAAGAACAGCTGAAGCAGAAAAATGTGCAACCATACTTGCATAGCGGTTCCAAGGAAAAGGTGCACTTAACCTTGAGGGCCTTGACCTACTCCCTTAATGTTGATCCCACGGCTATACTTGGCTGGGGAGCAGATGACAGCCCTGAAGAGAAGGAGCCAAGCACCTCATTTTTCATTTTCCTTCTCCTTGAGGCTGCCACCTGATCCCATGAAGCTCAGACATGAGATGAACAGTACCTTTATTAATAAAGTAATAAATGAGATCACCGAAACTAATGCTAAAGACACACCCCAGCAAGTACTAGTGATTTTTTTAATGGCATGACACCCACCAATATATGCCGCCATCAGCCCCCAGATGCCACTTCAATCCAGATAGGAATACACATTACACACGCACACAATGTTTTCTTCCAGGAAACTGCAGAGCAAGGAGTTTTTAAAAAATCACATTAAAATGTAAAAGATGTACTTTCATTTTTAAAATACATCATTCATTTTACTGGATGCAGGGATGCTATTGTGCATGCATAATGTAGCTACAGGTTACAGACCCCATAATTCCTCCATTCACAGTATGTGGGGAGAGAAAAAATAAACACTGAACAGACTGATGTTTGTGATTCCAAACACCAGCATCTATGCAGGCTAACTAGGTACATGTTGCTATCTCCCATAGGAAAAGCAAGTTACTAATTTAACTCACTAGTATCTGGCAGGGACACAACAAGCAAAATGCGTCCTTTTCAGCCATACTCAAGTCAAACTATGCTGCACACTAGCCTACACAACATTGACACCGTGCTTCAGGGAAGTGCTGAGCAATGAGCCTACTGATGATCACTTCGCCCTTTATTAATCTTCATTGAAGCAAAAACACGACATGCCTTCATCTGTAATTCTTCTGATACAGAACATACAGAGCTTGCCATTTCAAAAACAACCAAAACTATTTTACATACCCAGAGGATGATCTTACTCATTCTTCGGAATACAAAAAATATGATACCAAACAAACATATAAAAAGCAATACCATTTTAATGTTCTGCTTCCTTTGAACCCTCATTCTAGCTGTTAGAAAGAAATACCATGAGAATATACTATAGTTTACAAATGCAGATTTTGGCATGGTGCTTCTTCACCAATGTGATTATTCTATTGTTTGGGAACAAATGAGCTCTAATAGGTGCAGGCTTCAGCTTCCTAAGTATCTGATTTTTTAAAGTAAGTTTCTAGCCCTTATCCCCCCCCCCCTCAAGATAAACTGAACTATAATTTGCATAAGAGGCTTCCGGTTCCGGCCATGGCGGGCAGCAGCAACAACACGGAGCTGCGCCCCTAAAAGAAGGTAATCCAGGGAAATCCCTGGAGTACTCACCCCCTACGACCACCAAAATTAGGGGAGCGTGAAGGCCAGCACACCATTGGGCCAGGAAGATCGGAGGTCTGGAGACCGGAGCACAAGGGAGTGCAGACCAGGAGGCGGAGGCGGAGGCGGGCGGGCGAGCGCTGTGAACGCCGCCGCCGCCATTGTAACACCCAAGACGCGGAGCCGCGGAAACTTAACAACTTGGCTGGGGAACTTTGGCCACTGAGGAGCGGCGAATATCGTTGCTCGGCCGTTGCTGGGCGACCCTGCCGGGCTGCCTCCGGGCTGAGCTGCCGCTTTGCCGCTTTGCCGCTTGCCGCCCAGCCTCCTTGCTGCTGCAGCCGCCATCTTGGCGCCCTCTATTAGGCTGCTCGCTGCCGCTACAGAGGCCGCCAGACTGTGGGTGGATTTCTGGGCTGTTTGTCGGCCCACCGTCGGCCCACCGCCGTTGCCGCCGCCACTGCTGCCGCCGCCGCGGCCGTTTGGCTTCGTACCACCACTGCGGCCACTACTGGAAGATCTCCGGGCTGTCTGCCGGCTCACCGCCCACCGCCATTGTCACCGCCGCCGTTGTTGGCTTCGTAGGGCTGGTGAGTTGTCGAGCTGCCTGGCCGTTTGCGGCCGCTGCTGCTGCCGCCGCCGAAGCGCCGAAGCGCTGAATCGCGGCTGAACTGCCGGGCCGGGGCGGGCGTTGCCTGGTGTCCGGCTTGACGGGCCCGCTGCTGCGGCCTTGTTTGGCCGGGTCGCCGCTGCGGCCTGGGCGTGGTCCGTTGCGGCTGCTGCTGCTGCTGGGCCTCTTGGGCCGTTGTCAGGCTTTGGGCGCTCGCCTCTCCTTTCACCATTGCCCTCCTGCAGCCGGATCATCGCGGAGCTGCTGGGCTGAGCCACCTGCTGCAGCTTCTTAGACGCCTCGCCTCTCCATCGCGATTGTCGTCCTATTGTCATCGCTGCAGCGACCGGGGTGACCTCGCCAGTGCGGCCGCCTTCCATCGTGGCTATCGCCAACTGACTTGCCACCTTGCCACAATATTGTGGCCTAATATTGTGTAGACCTTTGTGCTAAGATTGTGTAGTCCTAATATTGTGTAGACCTGTGTAAACACCTAGACCTTTGTGCTAAGATTGTGTAGCCCTAATATTGTGTAGACCTGTGTAAACACCTGGCGCTGGCCTAATATTGTGTGGTCCTTGTGCTAATATTGTGTAGACCTAATATTGTGTAGACCTCGAGTTGGCCCATGTAGGTTTTTGGGCCCGGCCTCCTCTGCATTAGTACCAACTAACTGGTCGGAGGAGAGACCGAGTGCTCTACTGAGCAAGTGTGAATAACCACCTATGCTGCCCCACTCCCGAGATATCAACTCCGGAAGCTTATCCGCTGATTTTCCAACCGTCTAAGTCCTATTGGGGTCATAGCAATTTTAGTTAACTACCACCATTATCGCATACGGGTAGTCGTATAATTACCAACCAACACTGTCCGGTAGTCCTGTTGTCATTGCTATCATTGTAATAAGAACGATTTAGAACATCTAGGCGCCGGCTTTCTGCTGCTAGATTGCATCAGCACTTTCACCCCTTCCCTATCCCTCTGTGCCGCACTTTTACCGTTAAGTAGAGCACCTTAGATCTAGCACTCATCAATGTGTGTCGAACGTTGAATGTGTGTTGCTGCTAAGAAATTTACGATCATCCTTGATTATTGACGGACCATTCCCGAAATTTTTGCACTTTAAGAACTTTAAGAATTGGCACTTTAAGACCTGGCGATATCTTGCACTTTAAGAACTGGCTATATTGATACCACCATCCGAATCGCCGCTACCCATGTGGCCCCCTGCCCCCCTTTGGATACTGTTTACGCTGCTCTGGTGTGGTGGAGGGGGCGGAAGAAGAGGTGGCCCGGAGCCTGGGATTGAGAGTGTGGTGGGGAGGGGGGAGGAGGGGGAGAGGGGATGCTGGCAAGAACTAATAAGGTTAACAACAAGCATAGGAGAAAATACTCTTATGGCTCATAACTGCGGCATGGAGGGGGGGAGATGTTCCACTAGCCGAGGGGCCCCCATAGAGGTCGTGGTGGGAAGGAGGAGATGCGGGAGAAGGAGACCACGAATTCGGCCTAATTCGGACCGCTTCCCCAAATTAACTATTCCCAATAGGTCTCCTAAGGGAATTTGGTGTAACCAGGTGAGCGGGCCCTCTGGCTTGAAGGTGGTGTTGTTGAACGCCAGGTCTGTCAACGGAAAAACAACTTGGATTCAGGACTTAATCCTGGAGGAGCGGGCAGATCTGGCGTGCATCACGGAGACCTGGCTGGATGAAGCGGGGGGCGTAAATCTCTCCCAGCTTTGTCCTCCAGGTTTCTCCGTGCAACACCAATCTAGAGCCGGAGGACGGGGAGGCGGGGTCGCAGTAGTCTACAGAGATTCCATCCATCTAACCAGGAGCCCCATCCCGCAGACCACAAATTTCGAATGCGTCCACCTGAGGGTGGGTGACCGGGACAGAATAGGGATTCTGCTAGTGTACCGTCCACCTCGCTGCACTACAGTCTCCCTTCCTGAGCTAGCGGGGGTGGTCTCGAGCCTGGCTGTGGAGTCCCAACGGCTCCTTGTGCTGGGGGACTTCAACATCCATGCCGAGGCAACCCTCACAGGTGCGGCTCAGGACTTCATGTCTGCCATGGCAACCATGGGGCTGTCCCAACAAATAACTGGCCCCACCCACTGTGCTGGACACACATTGGACTTGGTTTTCTGTCAGGGATGGGAGCAGGGTGGCGGTGTGGAGGAGTTGTCCATCTCTCCGTTGCCATGGACCGACCACTTCCTGATTAGATTTAGGCTCACTGCGCCCCCTACCCTCCGCAAGGGTGGAGGACCCATTAAGATGGTCCGCCCCAGGAGGCTTATGGATCCGGACGGATTCCTGACGGCTCTTGGGGAGTTTCCCGCCACCGCGGTAGGTGATAATGTCGAGGCCTTGGTCGCTCTCTGGAATGGGGAGATGACCAGGGCTATTGACAAGATCGCTCCGGAACGTCCCCTCTCAAGTAACCGAGCTAAACCAGCTCCTTGGTTCACTGAGGAGCTGGCAGCGATGAAGCGAAGGAAGAGGGTTCTAGAGAGCGTGTGGCGATCGGACCCAAACGAGTCAAACCGAACACGGTTTGTGTCCTTTTTGAGGGCATATGCCGCGGCAATAAAGGCCGCAAAGAAAACTTTCTTTGCGGCCACTATTGCGTCTGCAAAAAACCGTCCGGCGGAGTTGTTCCGGGTTGTCAGAGGTCTTTTAACTCCTCCCATGGGTGGGAGCCCTGACAACTCGGCAGCGCGCTGTGAAGCATTTGCTCGGTTCTTTGCAGACAAAGTCGCTTTGATCCGCTCTGAGCTGGACGCCACATTAGATGCAGTCTCCGTGGATGTGACACAAGCACCTGCTTGTCAGTTTTTGTTGGATTCTTTTCAGTTTGTGAAACCCGAGGATGTGGACAAGATACTTGGAGGAATGAGGCCCACCACGTCCATCCTAGACCCCTGCCCATCCTGGCTTCTTAAGGAGGCCAGAGGGGGATTGGCCGAGTGGGTAACGGTGGTGGTTAATGCCTCCCTTCGGGAGGGCAAGATTCCAGCGAGCCTAAAACAGGCTATTATAAAGCCGCTGTTGAAGAAACCATCACTTGACCCCACTAAATTGGACAACTTTCGGCCTGTTTCCAATCTTCCCTTTTTGGGCAAAGTCATGGAAAGCGTGGTGGCCTCACAACTCCAGGTATTCTTGGGAGACACGGATTATCTGGATCCGGCACAGTCTGGTTTCAGACCGGGACATGGTACCGAGACGGTCTTGGTCGCCTTAGTGGATGATCTGCGCCGGGAGCTAGACAGGGGGAGTGTGTCCCTGTTGGTGCTCCTGGACCTCTCAGCGGCCTTCGATACCGTCGACCACGGTATTCTTCTGGGGCGCCTGGCAGGGATGGGCCTTGGGGGCACTGCTCTGCAGTGGCTCCGGTCATTCCTGGAGGGTCGTACTCAGAAGGTGTTATTGGGGGACTCCTGTTCAACGCCGCAGCCGTTGACCTGTGGCGTTCCTCAGGGCTCCATCTTGTCCCCCTTGTTGTTTAACATCTACATGAAGCCGCTGGGTGAGATCATCCGGAGTTTCGGGGTGCGGTGTCACCTGTACGCAGATGACGTCCAACTCTGTCACTCCTTCCCACCTGCTACTAAGGAGGCCGTCGAAGGCCTGAACCGGTGCCTGGCCGCTGTAATGGTCTGGATGAGGGCGAACAAACTGAAATTAAATCCAGACAAGACAGAGGTACTCCTGGTCAGTCGCAAGGCCGAACAGGGTATAGGGTTACAGCCTGTGCTGGACGGGGTCGCACTCCCCTTGAAGGCGCAGGTTCGCAGCTTGGGTGTGACCCTGGACTCATCGCTGAGCCTGGAGCCCCAGGTTTCAGCGGTGACCAGGGGAGCATTTGCACAGCTCAGGCTCGTGCGCCAGCTGCGCCCGTATCTTGGGAAGTCTGACTTGGCCACGGTGGTACACGCTTTGGTCACATCCCGCCTCGACTACTGCAACGCTCTCTACGTGGGGCTGCCCTTGAAGACGGCCCGGAAGCTTCAGCTAGTCCAGCGCGCGGCAGCCATGTTGTTAACGGGAGCTGGACGCAGAGAGCATACAACGCCTCTGCTGTCCCAACTCCACTGGCTGCCGATCTGCTACCGGGCCCAATTTAAGGTGCTGGTGCTATCCTACAAAGCCCTAAACGGTTCCGGCCCAAAATACCTTGCAGACCGCATCTCGGCCTACGAGCCCACGAGGGCCTTGAGATCATCCGGGGAGGCCCTTCTCGCGGTCCCGCCCGCCTCACAGGCACGTCTGGCGGGGACGAGGGAGCGGGCCTTCTCGGTGGTGGCCCCCCGGCTGTGGAACACTCTCCCGGTTGAAGTTAGACAGGCACCCTCCTTGATGGCCTTCCGTAGGGGCCTAAAAACATGGCTCTTTGAGCAGGCCTTCAACTAAGTATAGTTAATTGACACTGGAATGAATTAGGACTGCGAACTTTGGCTATGACCCCAGGACTTGACGAAGCGGATTTTTAGTATAAGTATATGTTGTGTTGTATTTGTCTGTTTTGTATGTCTAGACCCGCTGTACACTGTCTTCCTTGTTGTTGTTCACCGCCCCGAGTCGCCTCCGGGCTGAGAGGGGCGGTCAATAAATGCAATAAATAAATAAAATAAATAAATAAATAACTCCCAGTCAATATAGCCCTTGTGGAAGCCTGCCTTTTACTGCACTATTATATTTGAGGGGTCTGTTGGAACTCAGTAGTGTCCACCCCAGCTGAAAACTCTGAAAAGATAGTAAGTTTTCCTTGATGGACATGATTAACAAATCCAGAAATATACCAAAATGTTTTAAAATGAGAAATAGGTCCTATCTTGGGGGAAAGCAGAGTATAAATCCAATAAATAAATACATATAATTAAGCTTTTCTTGTTACCAAGTTGTGTTTCGCCATGAACATAGAACTCACAACACAAAAGATTGCAATTTTTCTTTAATGCTGTGTTTCTTTGTTTGATACAGTGCTAAGATGCCTTGGTCATTGAAGAGACAACCGGTTTGCAAAAATAAAACCGAAACCATATCTTATACAGAAACTTGAAATAAAGTCTACAATAATCCATAATTAATTGTTTTAATGTTCTATTTATTGTTTTAATTGTTGTCATATTGCTTTCTTATATTTAATGGCATCAAATTGTGCCAAATGGAAGCCATCCTGAGTCCCCCTTCGAGGGTTGAGAAGGCCAGGGTAGAAATACTGGAAATAAATAAATAAATAATGGACAACCTTGGTATCAGAAACTCATCTTGTTTCCATTTCACCTTTCACTATGTGCTTGCATTAAACTTTGCTTGCCCAAAGGCACAACCAGGTCCTCTGTTATACTCGCTTCCTGAATTAAGGCCTTAGTTCCAATTAATTTAAAGGAATAAAGGAGAATGGGTAAACTGCCTTATGTCTATTCCAAGGCAAACTTATCACAAGATCATCTTGGCATGATTTGTTCAGAGGTGTGTTGCCTTCCTCCCCCCCCTCCCCCACCAGAAGCTGAGATAGTGTGTCTTGTTCAAGGTAATCCATGGGTTTCTATGGCTGAGATGGAATTTGAATTCTCACCTCCAAAGCTAGTTTATACCATGCTGGATCTCTTATACTGTTCCAACTATGAATAGTAGTTCTGGCTTGCATTTGATGAGTTGGAAAATAAATTGTCCTCTATTGCTTTATCCAAAATATAAATGTATTACTTCAAAAACAAAAAAATGCTTCTAGAGAAAGAAGTACTACAGAAAGAATAGAGATAGGTTCCTACATCAGTTCAACAACACAGAAGTTCAATGGGTTTTGGCAGATTTTGTATTCAAAACAACTATAAGCACATGTGAAATAAATGATACAAGTCAGGTAAGCCTTACTTAAATTAATAAAAGCACAATGAAACTTCTTGAATGTATTCTGGGGTTAGCTAATGTTTACTTTGCCTATTGTAGGTAGGCATGCACACAGGTACAGTAGCACTGGCTGATGCCAAGAACACTATTTACTCAAATCTAATGCTCACTTTTTTTTTGGCTAAATTCCGTTGCCAAAATTAGAGTGTGCATTAAATTTCTGTAAGACCGTAATCTTAGTGGTGAGCCAAAGGGAAAGTTATTCAGAATCACCTGGAGCTCCTATTTGATGGGTGTTATCTCTAATTTAATTGCCATGGCTCAATGCTATGCAATCCTGTAGTTTGGTGAGGCATTAGCATTCTTTGGCAGAGAAGGCTTGAGATCTTGTGAAACTACAGCCCCCATGACCCCATAGCATTGAAACAAGACAATTAAATAAATTATTCAGCATAGATGTACTACAAGGGTTTCTTTTCCATTGCTGGACAGTTTGCTGTTCTAACACTTTTGTTTTAAAAAAGAAATTCTAAGGAGGCAGCAACTGTAATGCATACTTTTTCTGGCCAAATTAGACTTGAGTAAATACGGCATTTGTTTTTCCAGCCCTCCTTCACCACTCTCCCAATATTGATGCTGCTAGGCAGATGAAAAAGAGGGAAAGAGACTGGGCAGGCACAAAAGGAATTTGTAAAAAAGTAACTTCTTTGTCTTAGTCTTTGTCAAATGAGGCATGCCTGTATTTAGAAAGGAGTCCTAAAATCCATTAATGCAATGGGAACACAAAGCAGGGGAAACACACGGCACAAGAGATTATGGATTAGCCAATTAAGTGATACCACTCAGACTCATGTGATCAACTTGTATAAGAAAACAGCCACTGAACAAACCAGTAGCTACTCCTAGAACATCCAAACAAAACTGTGAATCTGTAGCAAGAGAACTTTAACTCTCATCCCTGACATCCCCTATTCCATTAGATAAGAAAACTATTAAAACAGCAGCAAGCTCAATGCCTAATCAATATTGTTTTCACACCCCATCATCAGATCTATGTTTACTGCTTCTTTTCTTATTTAGAGCAACCAATACGATAAATTAGATTACTCATAAAAGCAAAAGCAAAATAAACAACAGGTCCACTATCTATACACTCTATTTTAGGTGATCAAGGAGCTAACCAAGAAGGTATGCTAATCTACTCTTGAATGTTTTATTCAGAACGTAAGCCCAAGGCTAAAATATATATTCTACAGTTTGGTAATTCTGTGCCCAGCAGGCTTTCTTCTTTAAGACAAAGCAACTTAGACAATTTCATAGAATCATAGAATCAAAGAGTTGGAAGAGACCTCATGGGCCATCCAGTCCAACCCCCTGCCAAGAAGCAGGAATATTGCATTCAAATCACCCCTGACAAATGGCCATCCAGCCTCTGCTTAAAAGCTTCCAAAGAAGGAGCCTCCACCACACTCTGAGGCAGAGAGTTCCACTGCTGAATGACTCTCACAGTCAGGAAGTTCTTCCTAATGTTCAGATGGAATCTCCTCTCTTGTAGTTTGAAGCCATTGTTCCGCGTCCTAGTCTCCAAGGAAGCAGAAAACAAGCTTGCTCCCTCCTCCCTGTGGCTTCCTCTCACATATTTATACATGGCTATCATATCTCCTCTCAGCCTTCTCTTCTTCAGGCTAAACATGCCCAGTTCCCTAAGCCGCTCCTCATAGGGCTTGTTCTCCAGACCCTTGATCATTTTAGTCGTCCTCTTCTGGACACATTCCAGCTTGTCAATATCTCTCTTGAATTGTGGTGCCCAGAATTGAGGGGTAGCATTACTTCCTTAGGTCTAGACACTATGCTCCTATTGATGCAGGCCAAAATCCCATTGGCTTTTTTTGCCGCCACATCACATTGTTGGCTCATGTTTAACTTGTTGTCCACGAGGACTCCAAGATCTTTTTCACACGTACTGCTCTCGAGCCAGGCGTCACCCATTCTGTATCTTTGCATTTCATTTTTTCTGCCAAAGTGGAGTATCTTGCAATTTGGGTCTAATGAGCTGAGTTAAGCAGATACCAAACTCTTTCCAAAGACAGTTATTAAACTGGGACCACAGGTAGGAAAACCTCTTTGTGGTTCATGAATAATGTTACTGGTGTTGATCTCCTTCTGCAAAGTTTCAAAGGGTTTAATGCTAAAAAAATTCAGGTACTAAGCCCTCCCAGCCTATCTGATGAGAAGGGCAAGCTAGGAGGGCTGGGTACCCAAAGGATTACCTGTGTTCAAATAAACTCCAATTCCTTGGAGTTTTCAAAAATCCCATGTCATACTAGTCATCTAGACAAATGGGAAGCAGATGTGGAAAACAAAGATTAAATTCACAAGATGTTACATACCAAGAGAAAAATTCCACAAGATGATGTATAGATGGTACATGATACTGGAATGATTAGCAAAGATAGAGCAAAGATAGAACTAAAATAATAAAAATGTTTGTTGGAACTTTTACCATATGTGGTGGACATGTCCTAAAGCAAAAAAAACAAAACAAAACAAAACCCTTTGGATTATAATTTATAAGAACATTGAAAACATTTTAAAAATTAAAGTATGTCCAGGGTGGGAGAAAGAACCCTTGTCTGCTTAAAAGAAGTGTGAATGTTGCATTAGCAAGCTTGATTAACATTGAGTAGCCTTGCAGCTGCATAGGTAGCCTAGCCTATGTTGCCTGGAGGCATCCTCTGTTTGGGAGGTGTTAACTACACATGATTGTTTTCTGTTTCTCCGGTTTCTGAATTATGTTCATTATTTACTGTCTTCATTCTGGTGTTTTTTAAAATACTGGAAACCAGATTTTGTTTTATTTTCATGGTTTCCTCTTTTCTGTAAAATTGTTCATATGTGCATGTGGATTTCAATGTTTTCTCTGTGTAGTCTGTGTAGTCTGACATCATGGCTGTCAGAGCAGTCCAGAATATTCTGTGTCCAGGTTGGTTCATCAAGTGCTCTGCAGCAAGGATTGTTTATGTTTCTTATTGAAAACCAGGGAGCCGCAGTAGCGCAATGGGTTAAACCTTTGTGATGGCTGAACTGCTGACCTGCAGGTCGGTGGTTCGAATCCATGAGACAGGGTGAGCTCCTATCTGTCAGTTCCAGATTCCCATGCAGGGACATGAGAGAAGCCTCCCACAGGATGGTAACACACCTCACATCTGAATGTCCCCTGGGCAACATTCCTGCAGACAGTCAATTATCTCACACCAGAAGCAACTTGCAGTTTCTCAAGTCACTCCTGACATGATAAAAAATGAAAACAAGAAGAAATTCCAACCCAAGATTTATGGTTTACAAAAATGTTGGATATGGCAGAGATAGGCAAACCGACTAGGCTTATACAACCACCAGATCCTTCCAAATTTGAAGAAGGTGTTAAAAAATGCAAGGTATTTAAATGCCCCTGTTCCATATCCACTCTTGTATCCTTCCCCATTTCTCACATCTTTGCAATAAAAATTATATGGAGAAAATAAAAGCCCAATGACCACAAGAGTGCTTATGGCTACAGAATGAAGCATATTCAGCAATTTCCATACTACCACGTGTATGTCCAAGTGAATGAGGAAAACCCTGGACATAAACACTAAAGCAGGGGTTCTCAACCTGTGGGTCCCCGGATGTTTTGGCCTTCAACTTCTAGAAATCCTAACAGCTGGTAAACTGGCTGGGATTCCTGGAAGTTGTAAGCCAAAACACCTGGGGACCCACAGGTTGAGAACCACTGCCCTAAAGGAAAATAGCTGTTAAATATGACTCATATATAAGTTAATGTCATGTACAACTTGAAGGCAAGTCTGGGGACAACCACTATGTCAGACTACACAGAGAAGCCGTTGAAATCCACAAGCATGTGGATAATTTCAACAGAAAGGAGGAAACCATGAAAATGAACAAAATCTGGCTACCAGTATTTAAAAACTCTAAAATTACAACAGCAAAACAACAGAGAGGAAACAATCTGGGACATATAATCACCTCTCATCAAAAGATTTCCCCAGGCCATCAAATGCTAATCAATGTGGTCAGTTGAAACATTCACACCTAGGTCCAACAAAGAGTCCTTTGTCCCACCCTGGTCATTCCACAGATATAAACTCTTTTTCCTAGTTCCAACAGACCCCCACTACCTCTGAGGATGCTTGCTATAGATGCAGGTGAAACATCAGGAGAAAAAACCTACAACAACCCAACGACAAAATTATAGATTTTGATATGACCTGTGGATAAATGGAGGCAGGCCCGTAGCCAGGATTTTGATTCGGGGCGGGGCGGGGTGGGGGTGGGGGGCTGAGTTTGATTCAAGGGGGTTCAGGATCTACCCTAGCAAACCTTTTGTATCATTATCCTAATACCCCCATGCATATGGGATATATTGAGCATGGTGATCAGATCATGATATGAATAAACATAACAGTTTAAATAATGTACCAGTAAGGCCTTCTCGTGGACCACCCTGAGAAAGCAGCATTACTACTTTAGGGGCCCAGCTGTCTATGGCTGCTACCACTGTCATTTTTCCTCCAAGCATTCAAAAGGGGCCTTTCACCATTCTGCCACTTGGTCCTCTACTCCAGAGATTTTCCAGACATTTCATGCTGGTGACATATATTTTAAACATTCATCACTTTATGACACAGTAATTCAGTTACTAGCAAGCTAGAAGTAAAACCAACCCCTTATAAGAAATACAGACATATACATAAATTGCAATAATGAAATGTATGAGGACACAATATATGTCATGAAAAATCTATGTTTTATTGCTTATTTCACATAGACTCAGAGGTTTCTCATTATGTTCATATGATACACTTACGCAGGGCAGCCAATGCACTTATGTGTCATGACACAGTTTAGAAAGTTTTGCTCTGTTCTCTCAAGTGGCCTTTTGCAATATCTTGGTGGTAAAATGGCATTTATGGCAGATCTTTGGTGCTTCCATACAGCAGAGAAGCAACTCTGATACTATTGTTCTACAGCTTCACGTTGCCTGTGCGCTCAGCTTCTGATGTCAAGCAAATGCTACACTCCACCTTTCCCAGATTTTGTGGTGGATCCAGCTTTCTGTGAGGAACAGCTCAAGGGGCCGAGCACTGTTTCTTCTTTGCAGGTTTCTCTGAACCAAGTGATATCTCCAGTAACTATGCTAATCTTTGCAACAGGTCCTCCCATTCACCCCTCCAATAGTATTTCGATCTGTTACTTCAGAAACATGTGAACATGCACTTGTTGAAACCCCACCTATTGATCGGGGTGGGGGGGGGGTACTTCCCTTGATCAATAATTTCTGAACATTCCTATAGATTTCTGTAATGTGGATTAGTAATTTGATTTAATTGGTAAGAAATTTCATCCATCACCATTTCTTTTTATACTCCCAAATCCATGCAGAATTCCCACTCCATTTTTACTTTGGCAGCTATTAATAATTAAGCAATTACTGTAGGTCTTTTCTACTACAAGGGCTTGTCCCAGATTCAAACTAGTTGAGTGATAGAGCCACTAGATAAAAATGGCAGTTTATAATCAATGATCATTTTAATGCAGACTACCACCTCACCACCAATCTATGGGGTTTCTTACTGGAAATTTTACAGTTTGATTCACCTAACCACAAAAATACCCCTCTTCTTTTTCTGGAGTATTGTTCCAAGTACTCAAATGCACTAGTTTTCTGAAGGAAATATTAGAATAAAAGTCATGTTTTCTTTAGACTAGTTCACCTGAATTCCTAAAACCTCAATTCCATCAACATTTCTGTCAGGTTCCTACATAGTGATGAGACGTAGAAGCTACAAAAACTGATAGCAAAGTACTGGACTCAAATCTGTTAGCTATTTCATTTCACCTCGATACATATCATAATGGCTAAACCCATTCAAAGTTCCTCAACAGTTTATTTTTCAACTCAAAATCACCCTCTCCAATTAGCTTTTCACCCAGCAGGGGAAAACGCACAAAGAAATATATTTCATCCCTGATGAATGAAATGGCAAAATCATGTCTTGGTGACGGTGGCTTTGAACAGAAAATGAAGAGTAGAGAAAAGTATTAAGCAACCTTTCTAAACCTTTCCTTCCCTGCTTGCAATTTAATTATTCCGCACACAAAGACAGAAGAAGACAGATCACTGAAGCCATGTTTGCTTTGTTTCAGGAAGAGTGTTGCAGAAACTTTTGCCTGGTTTCTTCAGCTATTTATAAGCAATGCAATTTCATATAATGGAATAGAAGGAATTCAACATAATTTAGCTTGACATCCACATCGTGAGCACGAATGGGTGATATTTTGTTAGGTATATGACTCTCTCCTCCACCTGCATCTCCCAAATCTAGCTATAGTGCTAACAGAGTTGAAGACTAGCATTTGTCTTCACATGAACTTTATAAACAGCACTATAAACTTGCATATTTAGACATTCAAATTCTTTTCATCTGAATTGAATATGTAAAGGTAACACACGCATGCATAAACTAGCATACTTTGGAAGAATTTATGTCAGTTTTTACACAGCTGCATTACTGGAGAAAAATGATTCAGAAAAGGATTTTAAACAACAAATATATGCCATAGGCCTTGATACATTTCACTAATCCTGCTTCTCTAACTTCAGCAATAAATAAGTTGATTATTTTGCAAGAATGGCTTTTCCTAGTAATATTCTCCCTGCTAGTACAAGTCTCACCCGCTTTTGAAAAAAAAAGAAACCCTGCATTTTAGGATGTTGAGAAAGGCTCGTAGAGAGGGGGAGAGAGACCAATTCCTCTTGCATTAAAGGTCTTAAAATCTTCAGAGTGAGAAAAATGCATTAAAAAGTTATCCAAGCAGAAATGATCATTCTGTAATTAACAGGTAGCAAAGCAAGGAATGTGTTACCAAATTTTGCCTCAATTACTAAATAGGATTAAGCTCAAAGTAAACTCATATTGTATCTATAAAATTAATATGAACACTACATCCTCAATGCAAATCCTACATTTCTTAAAGGTGTTTTTTAATTTAAAAAATCAACATGTCCTATATAAAACAACCACCAACTCAGTAACAGACATTTCTTCAACAGACAAGTTAAGTACAAAATCTCAGAACATGCTTAGGGAACTAATCCAAAAGAGACTAATAAAAAGGGCTTCAACAACACATCTCAGACTGCTAAAAAGAAGCTGGCCACGGAAGGGAATAGACAGGGAACATCATGATATGGCCAGAACATGTTAAGTGTTCTCTGTCTTGACTCAGTTCCCATAGTTATCTGAACAACTTCAACTGATGCAATACCAAAACACAATGTTACTAGAAATGTCAGGCATGGTTCTCTATTAATGCTCACAATACAATTATTCACTAATTTTCTTCTTAAAGGATGCAAGGGATAATTTTAACCTTTTTATGTTTCTGCTGCAAGAAATTAATAAAAAAACGGCATAGTTTGTGAAATCAATGTGCATTTTGGGATTTATTATGCACAAAAGTCACACCTGGTTGTTTTGCACAGGAAATAGCATTCTGTGGACAGAAAACAGAAAAAAATGTTTCTGGTGCAGAAAATGTTATCTTAAGTGCAAAGCAACCATATGTAAATTTTATTTGAAATACATCCCACCTACAATATTTTTTGCAAACAAACAGGTTTTTCTAGGAAATGCTGTTTCCTGCATAGAAAATTTACCATGTGTAAATATTGCTCAGAATAAATTCTGAACTGCAAAGATTCTTGTCAATCACAATCACCAAGTATTCCAACACTCAAAAAACATTATTTTCACCCAATTCTCAAACATATTCAAGTATTCTTTCAATTCCTAGTCAGTTGTAATTTCCCAAATGAGAACATCTTCAAATTTTACATGCCTTTCTACCAAGCACTTTTACAGAGACAAAAGGAATAAAGAACTCACTTCCTACAATGATTTATTTTAGGCTTATGCAGAATTCGTAATTTCACATTCTGCACATCCTCACACAGGGTAGTACTGGTGGAGTTGTGAAAACTGGGAATATTTGTAAGCAAGGATCAACTAAGAGTTCACTTTCTTGCACCCATCTCTAGACAAGGATTGCAAACTTGTGTCTTTGTAGATATTGTTGAACCCTAATTCCCACCCTACTCAAATTATGCTTCAGGATTATCAGTCCTGATATGTTAATATTTTGAGAGCTACAGGCTTCCAGCACCATCAACAATCTTGGAACCAATATTAGAAAGCAGCAAATTGATGTGTCTATTTAATCCTCCTTACTTTCCTCAATATTTCAGATCAATCTGGTTGGGACAGAGATCCTAATTCGAATATCTTGATTCTTCTTTAAAGCATCTAAAACATCCTTTGAACTGTAGCAGTCTTACTGGGGAAGAGGTTAGCCTTTGTTCTATTTTTGCAGTCTAGAAATGTTCCCAGTTGTTCTTTGACCCTTAAAAATATACATTTTCCTAATGAAATAAGTAAGAAGGAGAGGCATGTAGCTAAACAACTTGAGAATGTGTAGATGATAAGCTGGAACTCCCACAAGCCCTCGCCATTGGCCATGCCATTTAGGAGCTGAGAAGAGATGCAATTTAACATAAGCTGGGAGAATAGTGCAATGCCCACTTCTAGTCTGCAGGGAAGGAATATTTAGGATCTCTCCAACTGTGAATGTACATTAACTGTAAGAACAATCCTATAGAACCACAGTGGTTTTGAAAGTGATCAGCAAAATGCTGACAATGCACAAAAAGAGGAAGGAAAGAAACATTTGGGCTTTCATAACTCTTATTGCTTCCCAGCAGCAATAAATGGAAATGAGGCTGAAAGCTACAGTCTAGACCTCTAAGGGAAAAACAACCTTGGCAGCCCAGCATATCAACTGTTCAAACTGGAAATTGGGAAACCTTCTTTTTTTTTTTTATTAAATTTTTATAGATTTTCTCTTAATACAGTGAAAGTGTGGGAACAATAATTGGATAGGAAAGGGTGGGAAAGGACATCAACAAGGGGGGGGGTGCTAGGAAGTGTTGTTGGGACAAAGGAGTGGGGAAGGGGGTAGACAGGAAGAGGGGGGTCTGGGTACAGGGAAGGGAACGGACTGGGTAGTGTCCATCAGTCATTGACTTCCATTCGATCTGCAGGGAAATATCTTCATTGGTCATAGGTTTTATTCTTCTTTTGTATTCCAGTATTCGTTAACACGTGTCGTTTTATATTTGTTATATGTCTAGTTTTAGTTGTTTCTTGAAATAGTCTTCTAAGTCTTTCCAATTTATTTGTTTATTTCGGTCCTCTTTTTCTAGAGTTTGTGATAGTTTATCTAAGTTCTTGATTTCCATCATTTTTTCAAACCACTCTTCTTTGCTTGGTACCTCCTTATCTTTCCATTTTCTTGCAATTAGGATTCTCGCTGCTGCGGATAAGTGGAGGAACATTCTTTCTTGGTTTGTTTTGAGATTTATATTCATTATATTTAATAAATAAAATTCGGGTTTCATGTCAAATTTGGTGTGTAGGATGTTTTGGACATGCTTATGGACTGTTTCCCAATATTTTTTAACTTCTTTGCATTGCCAGAATTGATGGTAATAGGTTCCGTTTGCTTTTTTACACTTCCAACAAGTTCCTTTGTTTTTTTTGTTAAATTTAGCTAATTGCATTGGTGTTAGGTGCCACCTATAAAACACCTTGTACCAATTCTCGATTGTGTTGGTATTCTTCATAAGCTTTAATTTGCTGTTCCAAACTTGTTCCCACTCATTGAGTAGTATTGTGTGGCCAATGTCTCTGGCCCATTTGGTCATGTTGTCTTTAATTAGTTCTTTTTCATTTTTCCACTCTAATAGCTTCTGATATAGAATTTTTATGGATTTTTGATCTTTCTTCATGACGATATCCCAGCATGTGTTTGTTTCGTTAAAGCCAGACGTTAGATCAATTTTGAATTGTTGTTTAATTTGTAGGTGGTGGAGCCAACTCATATCCTTATTTTCCTTTCTTAATTCTTCCAGGGGCCTCAGTTGCCACTCGCCATTGTTCCTTGTAAGCAGTTGTTTGTAGGTGAGCCACTTGCTTCTGGGGATTTCCCTCTTATGGAATGCTTCTGTTGGCGAAATCCATGTTGGTATTTTTTGATAAAAATATTTTTTATATTTATTCCATGTTTTCAGTAGTGTAGATCTTATGTAGTGGTTTGAAAAGTTCTTTTCTATAGTCGCCTTTTCATACCATAAGTATGCATGCCATCCCCTTCTGAGATCGTGTCCTTCGAGAGTTAGAGTTTTTTTGTGTTCTAATGTGGCCCATATTTTGGTCCATGTTAGGGCGGCCGCTTCGTGGTACACCTGAAAGTCTGGGAGTGCCAGTCCTCCTCTTCGCTTTGCATCCGTAAGGTTTCTGAAGCTTATCCTGTGCTTTTTACCATCCCAGATAAAGTTAAGGATGTCTCTATTCCATTTCTTAAAGGTTAGGTCTGTTTTGATTATTGGAATCATTTGGAATAAGAATATTAGCTTAGGCAGCACACTCATTTTGATCGCCGCTATTTTTCCTAGTAGTGACAAGTTCAGGCACTTCCAGTTTTTAAGCTTCTTCTTAATTTCGCCCCAGAGTTTTTCGTAGTTTTCTTTAAACAAGTTTCTGTTGGATGTAGAAATTACGATACCTAGATATTTTATTTTCTTGACTACCTCTATGCCTGTACTTTGGAGGATTTTTTCTTTTCCTTCTTTATTTACATTTTTTGTTAGCATTTTCGTTTTGTTTTTATTGATTTTCAGTCCTGCCAATCTGCCAAAGTTTTCTATTTTATCTATCCACCTGGTGGTATTTCTTACTGGGTCATCAATTACACAAACCAAATCATCGGCAAAAGCTAGAATTTTAAATTCCTCAGTTCTGATCTTCAGACCTGTGAGGTCTTTGTCTTCCCTGAGGTCTTCTAATAAGGTTTCAAGGACCAATATAAACAGGAGTGGGGACAGGGGGCAACCCTGTCTTACTCCTCTCTGGATCTTAATTTTGTCCGACTGTAGTCCGTTGACTATTACTGTTGCTGATTGATTTGTATAGATGGCTCTAATGGCATTTTGGATAGAATATCCAATGTCCATTTCTACTAAGACTGCTTTCATGAAGTCCCAGTTGGTGCGGTCAAAGGCCTTTTCTGCATCTAAGAACAAAAGGCCAATATTTTTTTGAGGGTTTTTTTTCGTAGAGTTCGATGATGTTTATAACTGTCCTGATGTTATCTCTCATTTGCCTGTTTGGCAGAAAGCCTCGTTGGTCTTCTTTGATTCTTCCTTGGAGTAGTTTTTTGAATCTCTCCGCTAGTAGGCTGGTGAATATCTTGTAGTCTTGATTCAAGAGTGAAATTGGTCGGTAATTTCTTACATTGGTGGGATCTGTGTCTTCTTTATGAATGAGGGTAATATTTGCTTCGTTCCACGTCTCTGGCATGTCGCCCCCCTGCATGATGTTGTTTATTATTTCTTTTAGTTGAGTTGCTAATTCTTCTTTAAAGGTCTTGTAATATAGGGCTGTGAGCCCGTCCGGACCAGGGGTCTTGTTCATTGCCAGTTTATTTATGATTCTGGTTATTTCTTCCTCATTGGTTGGTTTGTTCATATATTCTCTTTCTGTGTCAGAGATCTTTGCGATCTTCTGTTTGGAGAGAAAGGTGGTTATCTCTTCTTTCGACACCGCATCCTTTTTGTAGAGTTCTTGGTAAAATTTCTTGAATTGTTCCCCAATTTCCTTCACTTTTGTATAGTTTTTGTCTTCTTGTTTAATTTGGGTTATATATCTTTGCTGTTTCCTCTTGGCGAGTTTTTTCGCTAAATATTTCCCTGGCTTGTTCGCTTGAGCGAAGTGTTGTGCCTTAAGATAGTTCATGCTTTTGGCTATTTGTTCTATTTGTGCTGATTCAATCTCTTTTTTTATTATCTCTATTTCCAATTTAATTTTTTTGTTTCCTGGTCTCTTTTTGAGTTCATCTTCTCTTTCTTTTAACTTTTGGGCCAATTTTGTAGTTTTCTCTTTCCTTTTCTTATTTCTTGTGGCTCTCTGCTGTATGAAATGGCCTCTCATGAAAGCTTTGCTTGCTTCCCAGACCATTTCTAATTTTGTGCCCTTGTCTAGATTGTTACTGAGAAATTCTTGTAATATTGTTTTGTTGCGCTTTATGTCTTCTTCAGATCTTATTAATGATAATTGGGAAACCTTCTGAACAGAAAATAAAAGACTGCTGGCATTATCAACAAACTCTCTAATTAAGGTAGGGGTTGTGTTTGGGAGTGTGTGGCCCTCCAGGTGCTAATGGGTTACAACTCCTAGCAGAAGCAGTGATGAAAGATAGAGAGAGCAAAAAAAATTAGCATGTTCCAGAAAGATACATACACAGATGACAGCATACAGCATGAGCTGGCCCATTTTTTTATACTAATATCAAAAACTACAGATGTAACCATCTCTTACACATTACAGAATTTGCAATGCAGACCTAACCCTGGGATCCTACAAAGGCGAGAAAGATGCAGACAGATATAACCTTTTAAGTACAGTGTAAGTATTACATGGATGAGCACCTTCCAAAAGTACATGGGGCTACAGAAGCAGAGCAGTTAACGCCGCTAGCTACAGTAAAGGCTGCTCACCAGAGGGTCAACAGTTCGTGAGTCAGGGTGAACTCACGACTGTCAATCCTAGCTTCTGACTACCTAACAGTTTGAAAGCTTGCAATGCAAATAGATCAATAGTTTCAATAGTTTCCTTGGCAGGAAAGTAAATAGGTGCCCCATGCAGACATGCTGGCAAAAAGATTGGAAAGGTCTATGCATAGCAGGCTCCACTGGCATGGAAAATGGAACAAAAGGACCTCCCCATGGCCAGCAGTTGAGCATTGCCTCCAGATGCCGGAGATGGAAAAGGGGAGGGCCTTTACCTTATCTGTGTATTGTATGTCATTGTTTGTGTGAAATTGCATTGAATGATTGCCTTATACTGTGCACTGCAATCTGCTCTGAGTCTCTCTGGAAGATAAAGTAGAATATAAAGTGTATGATAAAGTGTATAGAGGGGAGTTTTCTGCTCATGGAACCTGTGTAAGTATTAAAAATGTCAAGAAAGAGAAAAAGAAAGAAAACAAAAACAAAGAATCCATTTTTTTAAAAAAATATGCATATCCTCAAGAGCAAAGAGTTCAAAAGTAAATTCATCATTTTTCTTATTAGAAAAGGAGGTCTAGGAAGATCAAAATTCACAGAACAAATGGAGGAAGGGCAATTTGTTCTTTAATGCAGTGATCCTTTGATGTCTGCTGGGAATAGCTTCCAGGATACCTCCCTGTCCTGTGGATACCAAAACCCATGGAACAGGCCCGTAGCCAGGATTTTGATTCCGGGGGGGGGGGGGGGGGGCTGAGTTTGGTTTGGCGGGAACTGAGTCTGAGTGAAAGAGGGTCTACCCTAGCAAACCTTTTGTATTGTTACCCCAATACCCCCATGCATATGGGATATATTGAGCATGGTGATCAGATCATGATATGAATAAACATAGTTTAAATAATGTACCAGTAAGGCCTTCTCGCGGACCACCATCAGAATTCCAGGGCAGGCTACTTGCCTGCCATGGAAGTTCAACTCCCATTATATACAGTAGCATAGTAAAATAGTGTCTCTTATATAAAATGGCATATCTATTCTACATACTTTCAGGGCAGCAAATTTATATCTCAGCTATTACATTTCACCTAGACAATTACATCTGTCTTTACCCTATATAGTAAAAGTATTAATTTTGACATAATGACATTTCAATGCTCAAAAGTATCAACTATTGGGGAGGATGGAGTTGTTCCAGAGCATTCTGAATGCCTCCTCAAGTTCACACAGTGTGTCCTTTCCTCCAGGCTTCCCAACTTGAGCATCCACAAGATGTTATAATTTCTACAGTTTTTCCTGCATTCTTCTCCTAGACTTCATTCTCATTTGGAAAGGGTTCTTTTTTTGTAATAAAGCATAGTTTCGGTCCAATCTATTTAGAGAATAAGCCTTTGGCATGCCACATATTTCTTTCAACACATCTCCTTCTTCACCAGATTTGTCATTTCAAGCTAAAGTTTCTTTTACTTTAGAAAAAAAATTAAGATCAGGTGCTTACCTTGAGGGAAATAGTTTGGTTGCACTAAATAGAGAAAAGCATGGACAATTCGGAACAAAATTCCTATTGCTCCAGGTTCATGGTATGCGCTGGTATCATATGTCTTTGAGGGAACAAACCCAAAATCCAGAGCATCAGAAGGCGGTTGGTGTAAAGGCTGCACTTCAGAAATTGTTCTCCCACAGAGCAACAAAAGAAATAATAAAGAGAGCTCCCCTGCCATGTCTGACAAAACTGTGTAAAATGAGGTAGATGGATAGGGGAATAAAATCTTCAACACATATTACTTCACAGCAGGAAACTCTAGTAAGTGAAAGAGGAAAATCTTCTCAGTCCTTTGCTCAATGCAGAATGTGTGCTCACTTCTCAATGCTTTGTTTGGCAGCACCTCATCGGATTCAGTTAGCGCTCCATTTCTAGCAAAAAAAGGAATGAAAACAGCTATGTAATAAGTGTCATCTCACGCCATGAAGGAACAATGATGTGAAATGTATGCAACCTCTAGTGAAATTTCTACCCATACTACCCTATTAGAAAGCAAGGCAGACAAAGCTGATCTGTGCTCCGAAGCATCACAAGAAGAAACTGTTAAAAAGGGAAGAGAAAATTGCATACAAATCTCTCATGTAACACTAAGTGTTTCAGGACAAAAAGAACAGAAATGAACCAAAATTATGAGAAACTTTTAGCCATTGTGAGAAAATTTCAACAGATGAAAACTACCGTTTGTTGCTCAGTCTTTCAGTAGACACAGAAACAGGGTCACAGATGGCAGCAGGCAGACAGACCCCAGAACAGACATTCTGACATGTCAAGGAGCCACTAACCATAGGAAACAGCTTTCCATGTTCTGTAAACTCTTTCCAGATTAATTCATTTATGTGCAAATTAATAAAAAGAATTCTGAGTTATGCCTTTGTTAATTATATTTTTATGGAAGACTGGAATGTGGTCATCCCCCTTCAATAGTTTGGAAATTAGTGATAAACGTATTAAATCTGATCAAGGTATGCTACCGAAATAGTCTTGTAAATAGTCTGAGATTAACAGATGTTTGGAGAATCGAATATGGGGATGACACATATTCTTCCTGGATATAAACAACTCACTTTCCAAAATATATATTTTTTTGGTTTCTAAATATTGGGACCATGGATTCCAAAATTTGAGATTTCATCCAAATCACTCTCAAACTACAAACCTATACTTTTTAAGGTAAGGCCTTATAATTTAAGCATATAATTTAAAAATATAGCACATATATACACTTTACACTGCACATCTACCTGGAATCACTTTCACAAATGATTTCAAATTTTAAAGAAAAAGTGGCATTGCTTCCGTAAACTACATTATTTTCCAAAATTATCTTCATTCCTTCTAAATATGAAAGCTGATATAGCATCTTTCTGACTTCAGTCATGCACATCCAACGGCTCCTAAAATAGCTCAATCAACAAGAATACAGAAGGTATACGAATGGGAACTGGGTTGTGTATGAGTAGAGCTCTCTATTTGGAGACCTGTAAAAGTTTCACAGGTTGACTGAGTATTTGGGAAATGGGACTGAATTCCTTCTTTTCCCACTCCCTTACTATTTCACTCTTGAGTGGCAGTCTTATTCTGTCTGAAGGACTATCACCGTTCTCCACCAAACTATTGAAAAAGATCTGAACAGCTTTCCTTCAATGATTAACCACCTGATATTGAGACATAATGGTAAAAGCTTTATAAATTTCCTATTCCAATAACTCCAAGGACAATTGAGAAGGTTCATATTCCGAAGTAGCCATTCTGATATTATCATAGTTAAAGTTACCAACTTTCAAAACAGAAGTGTTTAAGAGCTAGAAGAGAAAGCTCCATGCTTAAAGGTATGCAAGACAGCCACAGCCCAGAAAGCTTTTATATTGAATTTAATCTTCATTACCTATGAAAAAAATCACCGAAAACAATGAGTACCTAACTTTAAAACAAATAATAGTTTAGAAGCAATGGATGCAAATTACAGGAAAAGAGATTCCACCTGAACATTAGGAAGAACTACCTGACTCTAAGAGATGTTCAGCAGTAGAGCTCTCTGCCTTTGATTGTGGTAGAAACTCCTTCCTTGGAAGCTTTTAAACTGAGGATGGATGGCCATTTATCAAGGGTGCTTTGGTTGTGTGTTTCCTGAACTGCAGCGGATTGGACTAGATGGCTCATGACATCTCTTCCAACTCTATGATTCTATTCTATGATTCGATGACTCTAATTTTGAGATTATATTAAAATTTAATGCAACCCATTGAAAGAATTTAAGTCACTACTTGCCTGGTTTCTCTGGTTACTTGAGTAATAAAGTTTCTGAAGCATTAGAAGAAGGTTCTCTTTTTTCCCAGCCTCAACATAAATCTGTAAGGAAAGGAGTACATTTTTTTCTAATAGATATAACAAATATAAACAATTTTTATAATCTGAACTATGCATAATATACACTTTATGCTATATATATGCACTCCACTGCTTACACGTCCATTCCATCCCTCTTCTCCCGCCTACCCAAGTAATTAAGTGAACAAACAAGGGTACAAACACTCATGCAGTCCTTTCCTTGCACTTCCCTGTCCCATTCCCTTCCCCCATCTGCTTGCTTGCCTATGAATGGGCATGGGAATGTGTGTCTGGTTGCCATGCATCATCTCATAATCTGTTTTCCTCCCAGAAACCCTGATGTTATTGATGTCCCTGTTAAAAATTCCATAGAGCAATAGAGGTGGTAGCAAATGGTTTAATCCATGAACAATCAATTCTGCAAATGTTTAACCCACACATGTGGAGGGACAACTGCAGTGCTAAGTAATAGTAGCATCAATGTGTGAGAAACAAATTCAGTCAGTCAAAACCTAGATAGCTGAGGAACTTTGTGTCAATCAGAAGGGTAAATACAAATGTTAAGTAGTTTTGATTAATGTGGAGAAAACTTCTATCAGAAAATTTATACTCCTGACAAGTCAGCAGTGCCAAAAACTGGAAGTCTTAAACACCGTTTGATGATGGTCATGTGTATAATTTAAATTATATATCATTTAAATAAAAAGTTGCAGTGAATAAATTGGGTCAAATGATAACAAATGCTTCTTGATCTAACAAACCATTCCTAGATTTGACCAAAAGCTCATAAAGTAACTACTTACTCCATAGGAGAAGGGAGCAAATTGACTCATACAGAAAAACATTGCAGGAACTTGGATACATGGTTGCACTGCTTTCATACTATTCCAACATTCTTGTGTTTTAATGTTCTCGTTTTGTTTTATTGTTACTTTCTGAAAACTGCCCTAAAGACCTATTTTAGGTTGAGGTATATTCTGTTTATAACAAAACAACAAATAGAAAAACCACAAACCAAGGCACCTGAAATGTCTCTGTGGTGGAAAATCAAATGTTACTGGAGATCATGATAGGAAAGTTAACATAGTAAGTGGGGTTTTGGTGGTATATTCTCATAACAAGGTTGTGTGATGGGAAACCTTTCTGTAAATGAAGCGATGAACCATAATTGGCTTATTAAAGCACAGTGAAAGCATCAAAAGAATGGTAATCCTAAAATTACTCCAGAAGCAAGAATTGCCCATCTTCAAACTGGCATCTGGTTTGCATTTCAGTCAGCAACCAAAATGTATGGATTATAATTTTGCTAATTGGAATAAAGTCAGTTATTATTTATAAAGCACTCCCCATGAGAGCGTCAGGCAGCAAGACATGAAACATTATTAAGCAACATAATATCATTCCTAGAACATTTCAAAAACAGTGCAAATGGAAAGAAGGTACCATATATGAAATGGAGGTCTCTGGTCTTCCCTCCTTCCTCCAAAGGTTTTGTAAACTGCCCTAACTTGGTAGAAGGAGAGGGGAAGAACAGTGGAGCTTCAGAGACCTCTGTTTTATAATTTTTAAACTGCCTTGCCTTCAGATAAAGGAAGGAAAAAATCAGTCCCAAATGGGGGTAAGACTATTATGTGAGGAAAAATAAAAAAAATATCAATAATGGCACCCAAAGAATGGGGGGTAAGACTATTATGCAGTGGAATTTGAGTCACTTCCTAGGCATGTCTCTCTCTGTGTGTGTGTATGTATGTGTGTATATATATCTCAATGGGTCAGAACAAACAGCTACATGGATGTTCTGTTTCATTTTCTTTCAGCCACAAAGATTCCCGGATCAATTCTACCATTCATTTATAGTGAAGGGGAAAAAATCTACTGGAGAAGCAACTGTCACATATGCTGTCCTACTGTTTTTGTAATAGGTGGGGTAGAAGGTTGGAGAGGCAACACCATATTTCACAGCAAAAGTGAAATAAGATCACTTTGGCCAGCATTGACCGCATATTTTGACTTTATATAAGGAATTTTCCAACCCATTTACTGTGTTCATGTACCCCACTTATATAACCTACCACTCTGCTAGGAAAACACATCACTGTTCTGTCAATGCCATCTTTAAACTGCATCCCCACCAACATTTATGCCACTTCTGGGGGACATATGCATGCCAGCTACCTCCATTCACTACCCTGTGTGTAGTGAATTTTCACAAACTAGCTTTATTATAGGAATGGAAAGCATAGATTGAAATATTTTTTTAAAATAATTTGAAATGTATTTTTCAAGCATTGGGAATCCTTGATAAAGACATTCATAGACTGGTAAGAATCCACACAGTTTGGGATTTATTCTGTGCAAACTCTGAACAAGAGTGTTTTGCTCAGTTATAGTATTTTTCATATAGGAAACAAACCAAAATTTTAGCTTCTCTACAGAAAAAAATGCTTGTGTAAAAATACCATGTTCTGTGCACACAAAAAAGGAACATTTGCACATAAGTCCCCAAAGTACAACATTTTCTGAAAAGTAAATATAAGTTTTAAAAAATGCATCCCAATCTTTCTTATAGCCAATTTAAACAGCAATATGAGAACTCCCATTCTCTGTTTCACTTTGTTTTAAAATTATGCATCATATAGCAGTTGTGTTGTGTGGAACTCTTGGATCCTAGATCTGATTGATGGGAAGAGACAAAAACAAGGCTGGGCATTTAACCAGTCAAAAGGGATTTGGTCAACTGACTGGTGAAGAAAATTTCCACCATTTATTTTTAATGTACTCACTGTACTAGAAAAGAAAACATTTTACTCGTCAACAGTAGTTAATTTGGGCTTTTAAATACATTTAAGAAGGAATGCTTTCATATTAAATCTGTAAAGAATTAATTAATTTTAATTTTTATAATACAATTGTTGCTGTGATTATATACTATTACATCAATGATAGTGGCTGTTTCTCATGAGCTATAGCAAATGTCTACTACTGGGCTGGCAGTGAAACAGCCTTTACTCCTGCCCTTGCCAAAAGATGACATCATAATGAAATTAGAGGTTTAAACTGTCATTAACACTGTGGCATTTTTAGCATCACAGAATATCTGACAGTGGCTGAACAGTTGGTCAGCTGATGACACTGGATTGATCATTTGATTGGTGTACTAATTCCAAAAATAAACAGGTAAACAGAACTTAATCCTGTAAATGAGAGATGACCATAAAGTTGGACAGTAATTTGGGTTGGAGTATATCCTAAGAGCACATTTTCCATAACAATATGTTTTTACATACCCAAAATAGGGCTTACAGAGTATCTTACCACTTACCCATTAGGAAAGTACTTAATCAAGACTGTTATCAATGCAATTAGTGTAGACAGACAGTAGCGGAAGTATGGATTGCCCCCACACCTTAAGCAGAGATGAGTGATTGCAGTCTGTATTTCCCGGAGTTTATCTAGTTCAACAACCTGGAAAACAAAACAAAGCATGAACCACTTAAGATAGAAGGAACTCTCCAATAAATATACATTTAACAGGGACACTGGGTATACAATTATGTTATAAAGACAAGTGCCTAAAAGATAAGCTGTACTTCAAGCTGTTTGGGATTTGTACTTCAAAGTCTAATTTAAAGCTGTAAAGAGAAGTTTTGTGTGCTTTATTACTGAGTACCAGACTGGAGCACTGTATCTATAAGGGTCCACAGTTCAGGAATAGAACACATGATCTGCATGCATAAGACCCTACTTTCAATTCCCTGTATCAGTTAATTAGAACATAAGATCTATAGTGCAGCAGCATTTAAGCTACACTGCGTTGTATAATAGGTGATGTTTCAAGCTGCTCTCTTTCAGGTCCCAGACAGTTCTTGTCAACAACCAGGCTCAAAGAGTTTCCACTACTGGATAAAAGGAGGATCAGAGAGCCAGATGATCTTTTTAAAAGGGAATAAACCAAAGTTTATATCTTCACCTGGAAATAAATAATAAGCTTAAATGAGGCAGAGCAGACAGTAGGTGCTCAAATAAGGACAGAAAGGAATTTGGAGGAAGAAAATGCAACTTCCTTTGTAACAGAAAGACACATGGACAAATTTCAGTGGCTATTAGTTCTGTAGGAGTGAGCATGGTGTAGTGCAGGGGTCCTCAAACTAAGGCCCACATTTCCCATTGAAATACTAATAAGTTTATATTTGTTAAAATTGTTCCTCATTTTAATTATTGTATTGTTTTTAAGTGTTGTTTTTTTTTGCACTACGAATAAGATATGTGCAGTATGCATAGGAATTCATTCATAGTTTTTTCAAATTATAATCTGGCCCTCCAATAGTTTGAGGGACTGTGACCTGGCCCTCTGTTTAAAAAGTTTGAAGACCCCTGATTTGAAGGCTGGATTAGGGAAAATGTGTCAAACGAAGGGCCCCTTTGCAAAATCTGACCTGCCATATCATTTGATGTGGCCCATAAGGATTTTGTTGCCAGGCCAACACAGTTACATTCTTACAATCTTACAATTACAGGCAGTCCCAAGTTACAAATATCCAACTTAGAAACAACTCATAGGTAAGAAAACTGCTGAGGCAACGGAAAGTTAGAGAAATCTTTCCTAGGAAGGGAAATTCACTCTTGAAAGAGTTATCACAGAGAAAAGGGATGTCCACTTGAAGCTGTCTCATCAATTCTTGCTTCCACAACAAGCCACATTTTTCAAAATCTAATTATCACAGGGACTGAAAGTGAGATGAAATCTCCTGAACAGAGGCACAGACATCAAAACCAACACACAGGGGTGACTCTTTCCTGTACTACCAAAAGCTTATATATATAAGCTCTTTATAGACTAGAGTCACACTTGTTCTGACTTACAAACAAATTCAACTTAAGAACAAACCTCCATCTTGTTTGTAACTTAGGGACTGTCTGTACAACCTGCCATAAGGCTGGTGTACCCCCCACTGAAAATGAGTTTTAATATCCCTGGGTCAGGATATTGGGGAGGTTCAAGTTCTGCTTAGCAATGGAATCACATTTGGTGACCTTGGGCAAATCACACTTTCAGCCTCAGAGGAAGGCAACTCCGCTCTAAACAAGCTTTGCCAAGAAAAAAACATGATAGGTTCATTGAAGGTTTGTCATCAGTGACTTAATAGGCCCTTCCACACAGTCATATAACTTAGAATTTCCAGGCAGGAAATCCCACAATATCTGCTTTGAACTGCAATATACGGCAGTGTGGACTCAGATAATCCAGTTCGAAACAGGTATTTGTGGGATTTTCTGCCTTGATATTCTGGGTTATATGGCTGTGTGAAAGGGCCAAAATGTACAGGTGAGTGAGGGCAAGCACATGCTTGTATACATACATTGACTTAAAACCCAAGCAACAACAAACCAACTTTGTTTCAAAATCATAAAGTCCAAACACATCCGAGAGGTCTCAGCCAGCCAAGCCTGTTACAGGTAGAGAACTAGAGGGCAAGAAAAGGGGAAGATATAATAATCTCTTTTTCTCAAATGATTGGAGGAATTGGGGGAGGGGGTGTTCTAGCAATCTTGTTCGACCAGACAACAACCTCATATCTACTTTGAATTCAACTAACACCACACATGGCTTGAAATCGTAATGCAGAGCAGCAAGCACTTCCCCAGGTTCCCGATGCTTTGCTTTTTGGATTTAATGATGATGGATCACTATTCCCAGAAGCTTTAGACATTGAGTGCTGGCAGAGTTTCACACAAAAAGTATAAAGTATGTGTTGTCGAAGGCTTTCGTGGCCAGAATCACTGGATTGCTGTGAGCTTTCCAGGCTGTCTGGCCATGTTCCAGAAGCATTCTCTCCTGATGTTTTGCCCACATATATAGCAGGCATTCTCAGAGGTTGTGAGACTTGTTGGAAGGTGATCAATTAGAGCATTCACACTTGCTTGAAACACACAAGAGTTCTTCCTCCTACCCTGGACATTCCACAGATATACAAACTCTACTTGCCTAGTTTCCAACAGACCTCACTACCTCTGAGGATGCCTGCCATAGATGTGGGTGAAACGTCAGGAGAGAATTCTTCTGGAACAAGTCTCTGGCCACTTGCAAAACTGCCTCTGAGATCTGCCTAAACTTTGTGCAGGCACAAAATGATTTCAAAGGGAGAACACACCCCTTTAGAAATCAATAGTCAGACTTTAACTATTGAAAGAAACACAAGAAAATGAGCAAGATTGCTGTTAATGACGAGCGACTTAGGCCCTTCCCACACAGCTATATAAAATCCACACATTGAACTGGATTATCTGGCAGTGTGGACTCAGATATTGTGGGATTTTCTGTTGATATTCTGCGTTATGGTGCTGTGTGGAAGGACCCCCAAATAACGCAGTTCAAAGCAGATATTGTGAGTGATCTACCTTGATATTCTGGGTTATATAGCTGTGTAGAAGGGCCCTTATTGTTGATGATGCGTGACTTGATGATAGCTTTCTTTGGCTTGGGGACAGGGCTGGCATCAAACTGGTCTCTCTTCAAAAAGCCTTAGGGTAATGGAAGCTGCTGGGATTGTGTGATTTTAGGTTTCTGATTAGTTTTTAAATGTAATTTTAATTGTATTTTAACTTTTACATTCTTGACACAAATACTTATTTAATGTTGAATTTTTGCATTCATATTTGCCTTCTTTTCAAATTCTATTGTGTTCTGTCATCTCACAGTTAGCCACCTCAACTCCCTATGGGGAAAAGGTGGGATAAAAACAAAGTAAATAAATAAATAGACTATCAAAGTCAGGGGACAAGAGGGAAAGGTAATATCACAATCATCACTTGACACTGAAAAAGTAATGATAATAATAATAATGCTTTTAATGTTGTTTTTAATTTAATGTATATCTATTGTTTAAAATTATTGTTATATAGTTGTATTTGTCTGTATGTCACGGCATCGAATTGTTGCCGAGTGTAAGCCACCCTGAGTTTCTCCCCCTCCCCTCCCAGGGGGATTGAGAAGGATGGGGTAGAAATTCTGTAAATTCCCTTCAATTGTGGTGCCCAGAATTGGACACAATATTCCAGGTGTGGTCTAACCAAGGCAGAATAGAGCATGGGTAGCATTACTTCCCTAGATCTAGACCAGTGGTTCTCAACCTGGGGGGCGGGACCTTGAGGGGGGTCATGAGGGGGTGTCAGAGGGGTCGCCAAAGACCATCAGAAAGCACAGTATTTTCTGTTGGTCATGGGGGTCCTGAGTGGGAAGTCTGGCCCAATTCTATTGTTGGTGAGGTTCAGAATATTCTTTGATTGTAGGTGAACTGTACATCCCAGCAACTACAACTCTCAAATGTCAAAGTCTATTTTCCCCAAACTCTACTAGTGTTCACATTTGGGCATATTGAGTATTTGTGCCAAGTTTGGTCCAGATACATCATTGTTTGAATCCTCAGTGCTCTCTGGATGTAGGTGAATTACAACTCCAAAACTCAAGGTCAGTGCCCACCAAACCCTTCCAATATTTTCTCTTGGTCGTGGGAGTTCTGTGTGCCAAGTTTGGTTCAATTCCATCATTAGTGGAGTTCAGAATGCTCTTTGATTGTAAGTGAACTATAAATCCCAGCAACTACAACTCCCAAATGACAAAATCAATCCCCCCTGCAACCCCACCAGTATTCAAATTTGGGCATATCGGGTATTTGTGCCAAATTTGGTCCAGTGAATGAAAATACATTCTGCATATCAGATACTAGCTGTCCCCTGCCACGCGTTGCTGTGGCCCAGTCTGTTGATCTGGAAAATAAAGTAATGAGAAAGTGTTGGTTTCTAATATATGTAATTTCTTTGTGCTTGTGGGTAAACAGTATTTCTTGCTGTTCTTTGTCAGTGTTGATGTGGAGACTGTCTGGTTTGCCCACCCTGGAACATGCAACGTATCATTGTCCTTCTTTAAGGGTCCCTTTCAAATCTATGATACTATATCTGTGTGTGAATCATATCGATCTATCGATCTATCTATCTATCTATCATCTATCTCTCTATATCTATGGCTGGGTGGCTCTTTGTCAGGAGGACTTTGATTACGTTTTCTTGCCCTGATGAAGGGGGTTGGACTGGATGGCCTTAAGTATTTTCTGTTGGTCATGGGGGTTCTGTGTGGGAAGTTTGCCCTGATTCTGTCGTTCGTGGGGTTCAGAATGCTCTTTGATTGTAGGTGAACTGTGAATCGCAGTGACTACAACTCCCAAATGTCAAGGTCTATTTTCCCCAAACTCCATCTGTGTTCATATTTGGGTATATGGAATATTCGTGCCAAGTTTGGTCCAGATCCATCATTGTTTGAGTCCACAGTGCTCTCTGGATGTAGGTGAACTACAACTCCAAAACTCAAGGTCAGTGCCCACCAAACCCTTCCAGTATTTTCTCTTGGTCATGGGAGTTCTGTGTGCCAAGTTTGGTTCAATTCCATCATTAGTGCAGTTCAGAATGCTCTTTGATTGTAGGTGAGCTATAAATACCAGCAACTACAACTCCCAAATGACAAAATCAATCCCCCCTGCAACCCCACCAGTATTCAAATTTGGGCATATTGGGTATTTGTGCCAAATTTGGTCCAGTGAATGAAAATATATTCTGCACAGGCATGTAGCTGGGGGGGGGGGGGGCTTGAGGGGCTTCAGCCCCCCCCCCCCCTCCGAAATTCTGATGGTGGTTCGCGAAAAGGCCTTACTGGTGCATTATTTAAACTGTTGTGTTTATTCATATCATGATCTGATCACCATACTCAATATATCCCATATGAATGGGGGTATTGGGGCAACGATACAAAAGCTTTGCTAGGGTAGACCCTCTTTCACTCAGACTCAGCCCCCCCCCCCAAAACAAACTTAGCCCCCCCCCGAATCGAAATCCTGGCTACGGGCCTGATTTTGCATATCAGATATTCATGTTACGATACATAACAGTTGCAAAACTACAGTTATGCAGTAGCAATGGAAATAATTTTATGGTTGGTGGTCAACACAACATGAGGAACTGTATTAAGGGGTCTTGGCGAGCCCCCAGTGGCGCAATGGGTTAAACCCCTGTACCGGCAGGTTCGAATCTGGGGAGAGGCGGATGAGCTCCCTTGATCAGCTCCAGCTCCTCATGCGCGGACATGAGAGAAGCCTCCCACAAGGATGATTACACATCAAATCGTCCGGGCGTCCCCTGGGCAACGTCCTTGCAGACGGCCAATTCTCACACACCAGAAGCGACTTGCAGTTTCTCAAGTCGCTCCTGACACGACAAAAAAAGGGGGGGGGGGTCTTGGCATTAGGAAGGTTGAGAACCACTGATCTAGACACTATGCTCCTATTGATGCAAGCCAAAATCCCATTGGCTTTTTTGCCGCCACATCACATTGTTGACTCATGTTTAACTTGCTGTCCACAAGGACTCCAAGATCTTTTTCAGATGTACTGCTCTCAAGCCAGGCATCATCGCCCCCCATTCTGTATCTTTGCATCAAGGCAGAAAATCCCACAATATCTGCTTTAAACTAGGTTATCTGAGTCCACACTCGGATAATGTGGGATTTTCAGCCTTGATGTTCTGGGATACAGGACTGTGTGGAAGGGCCCTTAGAGAAACCCAAAGGTAGACAGACCCGTGGCTATTTGAAGCAATGAGGTGCAGGGAAGTGCCCTGCTCTGAACGCTCATGATGACCCCCCACTGAGTGACCTTGGGCGAGTCGCGCTCTCTCAGCCTCAGAGAAAGAAGGCGGGAGCCAGCGCCTCCTCTCCCCTCGACGCACTGAGGAGGCACGCGCTGCTCTGGGGCCCGCAGGCAGCACGAGAGAGAGGCGGGGGGGGGGGGGCTCGCTCTCCCTCAGGCAAACCTTGACGGAAGGGGGCTGCGTCGCCCTCGGCGTTCGCGGAGTCCCACTTCTCCTTCTGCCACCGCCCCTTTCCCCACTGCAACGCACCCCTCGCCTCAAAGGGGGCTCCAACACCACCAGCCTCCGCCCCACGCCCCAAGGAGAGCCCCACTCACCCGAGCCCCGCTTCGCTTCTCCGCCGCAGCAGAAGCAGCCCGCTTCTCCTTCTCCTCCGCTTCCTCCTCCTCGCGCGCCCTGCATCTGCTCGCGCGCGCGCACCTTCTTCACACGCGCGCGCCCTCCCTCTTTGCCTCGCGCCCTCTTCTTCAGCGCTGGCGCGAGCTTTAAAAACCCGCGGAGGGCAAGGCGAGAAAGCGCTTGCTTTGCAGCTGCCTGCATGCAACCGCTTGGACCGATATTCATCAGTTTGTTCCTTGCTACGGCCAGAGGTCTGCCTGCCACCCTTCCTCAAAAGCCTTTCCCGCTATGAATGAATGAGACTTTGGGTTGTTGTAGGTTTTTCGGGCTGTATGGCCATGTTCTAGAAGCATTCTCTCCTGACGTTTCGCCTGCATCTATGGCAAGCATCCTCAGAGGTTGTGACGTCTGTTAAGGTAAAGGTAAAGGCAGTCCCCTGACATTAAGTCCAGTCATGTCTGACTCTGGGGTGTGGTGCTCATCTCCATTTCTAAGCCGAAGAGCCAGCATTGTCCGTAGACACCTCCAAGGTCATGTGGCCGGCATGGAGCGCCGTTACCTTCCCGCCGTAGCGGTACCTATTGATCTACTCACATTTGCATGTTTTCGAACTGCTAGGTTGGCAGAAGCTAGGGCTGACAGCGGAAGCTCACGCTGCTCCCCAGAATCGAACCTGCGACCTTTCGATCAACAAGCTCAGCAGCTCAGTGCTTTAACCCACTGTGCCACCGGGGGCCATGGTCTAGAGGCATTCTCTCCTGACGTTTCGCCTGCATCTATGGCAAGCATCCTCGGAGGTTGTGAGGTCTGTTAGAACTAGGTCAATTGGGTTTATATATCTGTGGAATGACCTGGGTGGGACAAAGAACTCTTGTCTGTTGGAGGTAGGTGTGACTGTTGTAGTTGGCCATGTTCTAGACGCATTCTCTCCTGACGTTTCGCCTGCATCTATGGCAAACATCCTCAGAGGTTGTGAGGTCAGTTGGAAACTAGACAAGTGGGGTTTATATATATATCTATATGGAATGTCCAGGGTGGGAGAAAGAACTCTTGTCCGCATGAAGCAAGTGTGAATGTTGTAGTTGGCCATTTTGATTAGCATTGAATAACCTTGCAGCTTCAAAACTTGGCTGGTTACTGCCCGGGGGGAATTCTTTGTTGGGAAGTGTTAGCTGGCCCTGACTGAGTCCTGTCTGGAATTCCTTTGTTTTCTCAGTGTTGTTCTTTCTTTACTGTCCTGATTTTTTAATACTGGTAGCCAGATTTTGTTCATTTTCATGGTCTCTTCCTTTCTGTTGAAATTGTCCACATGCTTGTGGATTTCAATGGCTTCTCTGTGTAGTCTGATATGGTGGTTGTTGGAGTGGTCCAGCATTTCTGTGTTCTCAAATAATATGCCATGTCCAGGTTGGTTCATCAGGTGGTCTGCTATGGCTGACTTCTCTGGTTGCAGGCCCATAGCCGGGGGGGGGGGGGGGCTTGAGGGGCTTCAGCCCCCCCCCTCGAAATTCTCATGGTGGTCCGTGAGAAGGCCTTACTGGTACATTATTTAAACTGTTATGTTTATTCAAATCATGATCTGATCACCATGCTCAGTATATCCCATATGCATGGGGTATTGGGATAATGATAGAAAAGGTTTGCTAGGGTAGATCCTGAGCAGCCCCCCCCCCCCCCCCCCCGAATCAAAACCCTGGCCTGTCTGGTTGAGTTAGTCTGGAGTGCCTTTCATGTTCCTTGATTCATGTTTGGGCAAGGCTGTGTAAGATAGTCCCTATGTAGACTTGTCCACAGCTGTATGGAATTTGGTAGACTCCTGAAGTAGTGAGAGGATTCCTCATGCAAATGAAAAAAAAATCTGGCTACCAGTATTAAAAATACTCTAAAATCAGGACAGTGAATGAAGAACAACACTCAAATTCCAGACATGAAACAATCAGGGCCAGCTAGCACTTCTCAACAAGAGATTTCCCATGCAGGAAGCAGCCAGGCTTTGAAGCTGCCATGCCATTAAATGCTAATCAAACTGGCCAATCAAACAGACAAGAGTTCTTTCTCCCAAATGTAGTTTGGGAAGGCAAGGAGTCCAATGGCAGATAATTCAAAAGGCCCTGCCATAAACTACATTTCCCAGAATTCTGCTCAGCATCAGAAATCCCTAATGAGGAAAGGGGAGAGCTATTTTCCCTCAGTAGCAACAGCTAGCCAGCCATGCAGTTTACCATTCTGCAAAGAGGACTGACTGATACTTCAATACTAGTGCTGGTATTGGGCTAGGAAATCTGTGCTGGGCTAGGAAGAAATTTCCGTTGTTTAAAGACATTCAATGAGATAGCTGTTGTGGCTTTAAAAAAATTGTCAAAACTTTTGAAAAATCCCAAAAATCAGTAGATGTATGAATTCTTCTGAAACTTGTGAGAGGGATAATCCCTTGTTATCTTGTATCATTATATGGAAAATTCAATGAGATAGCTATTGAAGTTTTTTTTAATGTAGTTTGTAAAAACTTTGAAAATTTCCCAGAATTCTGTGGATGAGTGAAACATTCTGTAACTTGATGGGCTAATAGTGGTAAATGTGTTCTATAATCATACCAAGTTTCATGCCAATAGTTCTAATAATGAGAGAGATAGGAGCCTCTGAAGTTTCCACATTGGCATAGTTTCTTAACAAAAAGTAATGAAAAAGTAATTAACTTGTTACAGTTAGGATACAGAACCTATCCAATTTCATACACACTTTAAAAACAATGTTACCCCATCCTTTAATTTTGTAGTGAGTATTTAAACATTTTTTTCATTGATCGCACAGGGCTAATCCATACATATCTGCCTGACTGTGATTAATATTCAACAGTCTACAACAAACCTCTTTGGTTCCTAGCTTCTAAAGAGCTCTCAAAATAGCATCAGGCTAAGATACAGAAAAGAACTGTTTTGTTAGTGGACAATAGTTAACCAGGCAGATTCTCCCCTATTAAGGGCCCCTTTTCTTATGTCTATTTTGTGCTACTTTGTAGGGAAAGAGTCTGGAACTCGACAGTGTCAAATATTTTGGGGATGAGGATCACCAAAGACAGAATGTTTTAGTCAGATTCAGTTATGATGACCAAAGTGACTCTGCATCATTAGACCAGTCTGGGGCCCCTTCACATTTTTTATTTATTTATTTACAGTTCTTATATTCCGCCCTTCTCACCCCGCAGGGGACTCAGGGCGGATTACAGTAAACACATATATGGCAAACATTCAATGCCAGTTTGACAAACAACATTTAACAGACAAATACACCAAGGCTATTAAATATTTTTTTGGCCGCCAGGGGAGCTGCTGCTTTTCATCGTCCATCAACGACACCAATGAAGTTCTTCCGCATTCCACATTCCCCGGAGTCTTTTTTATTTATGGCCTCATAAATTAGTTAAATTTAGCCTCCCACACAAGGTGGTACCTTATTTTCCTACTTGACAGATGCAACTGTCTTTCGGGTTGCAAAGGTCGACAACGGGCTACACAATGGCTGGACACCCACTCCAGCCCGGGCTGGCTTCGAACTCATGACCTTTTGGTCAGAGTTATCTTAATGCAGCTGACACTCAGCCAGCTGCGCCACAATCCCGGTGCATGATACTATTATATCACAATCATTCTGCTTGAGTTGCCATAGCTGCATCCTGGGATTTGTCATTTGGTGAGACACTGGAGGAGATCCTAGATGAGAATACCAAATGTCATTCCATAAACTACAAATGGGTCTCTGTATTTGATGATCCTGCATTGGGAGATGTGCATATCATGGAGTTAAATCTCAACAATCTATCTTCCAATACTTCCCCCAATGCTTCCCTCCACCTTGTCAGCAGCACATCCTTCAACATGGCCACTTCTGTCTGAAAGCAGGAAGATGGATGAGGATACATCCAGCTATTTTCCACAAGCAACCTCAGAGACTACCATAAGCCATTGCACACACTTTGTAGATGACCTCCTTACATTCTGGCCAACTAATGGAAAATAGGTAGGTTCCTTCTCATTCCCCTTTCTCTCTAACAACATAGAAATATACATGTTGGGGAGGATGTACTGTTTGGGAGGATGGTCGAAGCAGGTTGGTTGTTGCATGACTGGAAAAGAATTATGTTCTCTATAAATCTGACTTAGCTCTCTCTCTCTCTCTCTCTATATATATATATATATATATGGGCCACAGTGGCACAACAGGTTAAATCATAGAGCTGCTGAATGGAATATTGGCAGTTTGAATCCATGGGATGGGGTGAGCTCCCACTGCTAGCTCCAGCTCCTGCCAACCTAGCAGTTCTAAAACATGCAAATGTGAGAAGATCAATAGGTACTGCCTTGGCCTAGGAGGCATCTAGGCCAAGATGGGCAATGCAGGCTCTTCGCTTTAGAAATAGAGATGAGCACCACCCCCCAGAACTGGGGATGAAGGGGAAGCCTTTACCTTTACCTGTGTATCTGTTTTGTTGTTTGCAAGCATTGGATGTTTGCCTTGTGTCTGTGTATGCTGAAATCCACCCCGAGTCTCTTTGGGCAGAAAGGGTGGAAAACAAAATTATTATATTTACCTAGAAATGAAAATATGTGTGCTTGTTCCACCAAAGCTCCTGCATGTCTTGATGGATCTGGACCAAACTTGGTGCTCATACCCTTCATTATCCAACTTAGAATACTGGTGGGTATTTAACTAAAAATTCATCTCTTTCAAGTTTAGGGCTCCAAAAATGAATAAATTTCTATGTATGTATGTAGCACTCAGGTTCAACCACAAGGGGACAGTATATAGAAAAAAAGGCTACTTCTGAGGGAGAGATGACAAATGGAAGTGAGCTTGATAAAGGAGTTCTTAAGATGACAAAACCTGAGCAATTCTTCAGTTGTTAGCAGAATCCTATATTCAGAAAATGCATACCTGAGCAATGCTGGGGATATACACTAATGCCATAATAATTAACAGGATTCTAATAAGTGTTATTGAAATTTGGTTAGTAAGCTAATACTGTGCAAATGCCAGAGTACTGTAATCTTTAGAACCAGCTTTCCATTTTGCTCCTCCTCGGGAAAGGGGAAATCTAAAAATCCAAGTTGTACTTGGGAAGCAAGAGCAGTAAATGAAGCCTTGTTGCCTGGTACTTAATACTAGTGGTGGAAATCAAGTGCTCTGTACCGCACAGGGCAGGATATAGGAAGAGGGTCCTGAGCCAAAAGCCAATGTTTTCTGACCTAGCCTGTGGGTGTAATGAAAGCCCAAGTCTTAGATACTGAGAAATCGTTTATTCCAATTATATGTGACAGCATGTGTGTGCTTTTGTGCACTTAACATTTCAGCAGGAGCACACACATGCTGTGTGTGCGCATCTCAAAAATGTGCACCTGGAAAAATGTGACCACACTTTTGACAACGCAGAAGAAGAATACATATCACCTGACCTTTTAATGCTATAAGAATGCAGTTTTAATGCCTTTATTCACAGCTGAGCAACTTATCCAAAAGTAACGCATTTAAAGTAACCATCATGTTAAGCTTAAAAGAAAATAAATAGCTATTATGAAGCAGTTCTGATTTCCTGTCAAGATTACAGCTGTGAAACTCCCTTGGCTGCTGTCCTCTTTTCTAATCATTACTCTAGTTTTGCAATCAGAGTGACCGACTTTAAGACTGAGCAAACAGCCAAGTTGAAATCTTCCCCGGCCTTTTTTTTCTTTTGCCAAGAGATACTTTTCTCTAGCAACTGTGCAAGAAGATATATGCAGTTCTTCATTCACACCCCTGTTGTGAATGAGCAGCGAACTGCATATGGGCAGCAAGTGGGAAAATGGGCACGAGGAAGCACAGGAGAGGACTAGACACTCAGTTCTCCTTCATCACTATCACCACTACCTCCACTGCCAGCAACACACAAAGAAGGATTCACAACTTGTGTCCTCTGGTTATACTCTAGAGTGATACAGTTTGCTTGATAACCTTGAGATTTTGCCACCCAGTAAGTGTTGTGCCAGGCATACTTTTCTTCACAGTCCCAGTTAAATTCTGATATTATGTATGAGAGTACATAACTAGAATAGAGAAAGAAATTCTATATATTCTTATATTTATATTTGTGTTTATTATTGTTATTTTTACCCTGCTTTCTCTTTCTACAAAAGACACTCAAAGTGGCTTAGATTAAACCAAATGAGATAAAAATACACAAATATTAAATTAGAATTAATTATTAATAGAATTTTTAAAAGATGCCCGAGTCCCTTCTGGGAGATGGTGGCAGGATATAAATAAAGTTATTATTATTATTGACACAAAACACAGTATGTCACAGCAAAGAGATATATATGCTGGATTTCATTGTTATTATTATTATTATTATTAGTATTAGTATTATTAGTATTATTGGAAACACAACAAGATGAGTCCACAGCACACAAGATCACTTGTCCAAAAGTGTTCGACGTTGTATTGGATCACACGTCAGACACTTCCCAAGGTTGCCTTCTGCAGCTGGCAGATGGTAATTTTGTCAGCGCCGATTGTGTTTAAGTGCAGGCCAAGGTCTTTAGGCACTGCACCCAGTGTGCTGATCACCACTGGGACCACCTTTACTGGCTTGTGCCATTATTATTATTATTATTATTATTATTATTATTATTATTATTATTGAAAGTAAATGAAAAGTAAATAGTTAAAATCTTTAAAAATTGATTTTAAAGTATTCAAAGCTAAAACCACAGCACCCCCTGACCTGATCTTTAAAATACCCGTCTTTAAAAGCCTGCTTTTGTATTATAATTCTTGGGGGGTGTGGGGAGCATAAGATAGGTTGCATTATTCTGCCTATAGTGCACATGGAACCCCAAGGCCCCTTCTACATTGCCATATAAAATCCAGATTATCTGCTTTGAACTGGATTATATCACAGTGAAGATTCATATAATCCAGTTCAAAGCAGACAATGTGGATTATCTGATTTGATAATCTGGATTATATGGCAGTATAGAATGGGCCTGAGAGCAACTGCGGCTTGCTATACATGACCTAGTGTTAGTGACAAAGGCAAGATTTCACAGATATGCCAGTTTGCATTATCATTTAGTATGCTGATGTTATAATTTATGGATTATCGGGTAAGAATGTCAGCAAAAGAAACGCCAGAATATAAACTTAGGGACAAAGGTTTCCATCAGCCTGCAGACTTGGAAAGTATTTTAAATCTTTATAGTGTTTTTTTAAATAAACACAACAAGGAACCATTTATTTTAAAAGGTAGTTTAAATTAGTAACAAGAGAATGCAAAAAGCTTCACATCATTATTTTTTCCACAAATGCTTCTACTTATTACTCTCCTTAATACATAATTGAATATATTGTAAGTTACTAAACAATGCTTTTTTTTTTCACTTAAAGTCTTTTTTACTGCACACTGCCCTGAATATGAAATTATTAGTGTCCTCATGGGGTTTTTGCGGAAACTGGTTGCCATAGTATTTGAGTATTTCATATATTCCTACACAGTGTTTACCTTTTACAATAGAGCTGAAAGGTGAACTTGTGTGTTTTTGGAGAGAGATGAAAGTAAAAGAAAAAAACGTCGAGGCATGAGATGATTATTTTTACAGTAGTCTATCACTTCTCTCTAGAACAGTGGTTCTCAGCCTGTGGGTCCCCAGGTGTTTTGGCCTACAACTCCCAGAAATCCCAGACAGTTTACCAGCTGTTAGGATTTCTGGGAGTTCAAAGCAGCAAACGCCCATTCAGCAAAACGCCCACTTTCAGGAGGCACACAAAAACGGATATGGGGGTCTTCCAGTATCCAGCAAGCAGAAATGGACCGAGATTCACCCAAAATGCATAAGCCTATATAGCAATAGTTTGATGTAATTAAAAATCACTAGAAGAGCAGGGGTCCCACTTACATAGAGAAATATATAGATAAATACTTGTAAGTACATACAGCTGTTTATATGAGACCTTTTTTTAGTCTTTCCTGTCCACCCACATATACACCTGAAGTCGAACATGACCGCCCCCCATTAAAGATAGCAACTTATAGTTTTGCTAAGGACAAGGACACCAGACTGGATAATAAGGGTTAAGTCTTGGTCAGTTTGCCCAAGACACTAACAACAACAACAACAACAACAACAACAACAATAACAACAAGGACCCTTCCCATGTTAGATAGTGTGTACATTTAATCAAGGTTTTATGCCCTATGTTTCATATATAGCAGAAGGTAACACATTTATTACTGAGAAACCACCTCCCTTTACACTTATGTACTCTCTTGAACTTCTATGGGACTTTTTTCCCTTCTGAAGGGCTCTTAGAAACTTTTTGGAAACTTTACTTTTTCAAGCCCCCTATGAATGACCTTTGCCTGACCCTTCTATCCTATTCCCTTTTATAAAAAAAAAAATCCAGATTCTGGCCATTTCGCCAGACATCAATGCCACCCCTCAAGACAATAGGCTGGTCGGCTAGAAGGCCCCCTGAGGACTCGCCGACCACATGGACAACACATATTTCCATAATCCACTCCAGTTTTCATTGTTTCCCTTTCATCCTGTCCCCTTCTCTCCTCATTGGCCAGGAGGCCGAAGTGGTGTGAGCTCACCCATTGGTTAAGGAGCTCAGGAGGCGGCCAAGCCTCCTCCCAGCTGTAGAGCGCCAACCAATCAGATAGCTCTGTATATGTATAAAAAGGCTTTATTTTGTATTCAATGTATGCTTTGCTTGATGAATTATTGCGGCTTTGCATCCTTTCCAGCTGGATCGCAATAAAATCAACTCGGTGGCGCTTCCTTCAGCTTTGGTGAGATTCTTTTGGGAACTTAGGGAAATCATTTAAACTGTGGCTTCTTTTCTTTTGCTCACCAAAGTAGCGAGCCCTCTTTGGTGGGTCCGCAGGGTCTCTCCTTCAGGGCGAGGCCCTTCCAAATTCCTCCTCAACTTCACACCTAACAAATAAAGGGTGATCCTTTTATGCCTGAAGAAAGTATTTGAATATTATCACTTAAACATCAGGCTGCGACATATGTTTTAAAATAATAGCTTGGAACATTAGCTTTTCTTTTAAAAAAAAACCCCACTGCATTAATCTTTAGTGAGAAGTTGAACTTAATTCAGTATTGTTAACATCACTAGTGGAAATCTTTAATTCATTACATTGATCATTGCTTTCTAAAGGAATGATAGGCAGTCTGCATAGAAGAGCTTCTATTCTATGCAAAACTTTCAGGGAATGCAAAACAGAACTCTTTTCCCTTCAAAATCCTCCCCGGTTTCAAATAGCTGCAATCATAAAATGAAGGTGGAAGAATAACAAAACAAAATAACAAATGGAGACTCCCTGTTCCGTAGGCCAAAGACATAAATTCTGTAGTTCTTTTTGTCTGCTATTTTGCTCCCCCATTAATTAAAAAAAACATTGTAATTTTATACATTATTTCTAAAATCCCAGACTGTTCAGTAGTATGAGGCTGGAAAAGTGATTATGGTATCTCCGCATAGCATTAAAACTGGTCTCAGTAGTCTAGAATTCACAGTTAATATAGAATTTACAACCTCTTTAATAATTCTTCAGCTAAATACAAGATACCTTTCAAGGGACGGAAATTTGGCCTATGTCTTGATTTGATTGCAGAGTTCCCTCCCTTAGCCTGGGGTTTGATACCAAAATCCATGAAAGCTCAAGCCCCATTATATACAATGGTATGGTAAAATAGTAACCCTTATATAAAATGGCAAAATGGTTTATTGTTTGGAATTTTTTAAAAATCATGTTGTGAGTGGTTGAATTTGTAAAAGGCCAATAGGGTATCCCATTTATATTGCTCTGGCTTTATTATCCATTTCCTCCTGTAAATATGGGACAGCAAGCAATTGCAAATTGTTTATTATTTATTTATTTATTTATCTACTTATTTATTTATTTACTGTATTTCTCAGCCTTTAGGTGACTCAAGGCGGTTAACAGGGCAAAATTCAGTGCTTACAATGTCATAAATACAATTAAAAACATAACATATAATAAAAACTACACAAATTAATAAAATATAAATTCATAGTGTCTCCTTGTTAAAAATGTTGTCCGGACTCTTTGTCTAGTTGTTCCATTTTCCTGTGTCAGTTACTCTGCATTTGCACATGCTTGTTTAAAAAGCCACATCTTGACTTTTTCCGAAATGTTAAAAGGGAGGTGGCCGATCTAATATCTATAGAGAGGCTGTTCCACAGCTGAGGGGCCACCACCGAGAAGGCCCAAATTGTTGATATTTTTGTATGCCTTCAAGTAATTTCTGACTTACTGTGATTCTAGATCAGTGGTCCCCAGATGTTTTGGGCCTTCAACTCCCAGAAATCCTAACAGCTGGTAAACTGGCTGGGATTTTTGGGAGTTGTAGGCCAAAACACTTGGAGGCCCACAAGTTGAGAACCACGGCTGTCATGAAGTTTTCTCAGTAAGATTCATTCATAATGAGTCCTCTGAGGTTGAAAGAGAGAGAGTTGCCCTGGTGGGTTTCCATGGCTGAATAGAGATTTATTTATTTATTTATTCTGAACATTTCTACCCCGCCCTTCCCAACCCCTAGGGGGACTCAGGGCGGCTTACAACTGGCAATAATTCAATGCCACATCATAAAATACAAATACAGAATAACAAATATAACAATTAGCATGAACATTAATAAATAAAGATTAAAACAGTATACTTACACTCTGATTAGCTATTGCCCGTCTGGTGGCTGTTTAGCTAGCCATCTACTCATGAATACTCCACTTAACTTATCCAAATCCATTTCCATGCCATAGTCAAACATTATCAATTGTCCTTTAACGTGATTGCCCAAAGGCCTGGTCCCACAGCCATGTTTTAACCTTTTTTCTAAAGGTGAGGAGGAATGACGATGACCTAATTTCCCCGGGGAGCAAATTCCACAGGCGGGGGGCCACCACTGAGAAGGCCCTGTCCCTCGTCCTCGCCAACGTGTTTGAGACAGGCGTGGCCGAGAGCAGGGCCTCTCCAGACGATCTTAAGCTCTGAGGTGGGACGTAGAAGGAGATACGTTTGGACAGGTACACTGGACCGGAGCCATAAAGGGTTTTATAGGTCTCCAAAATCATAGTCCAATGTTCAAACCACTATACCACACTGGATGCATTATTGGCATATTCTTATCACTTTTCAATGTGTGGCTCAGCAGATACTGGACTACCATCAACTTTATCCATCATTGCTGATGACAACAGTTAATGGGAGTAACTGTATAACAAAATCTAGACAGCCACATTTTCCCAAACTCAAATAAATAATAACGCACTTGTTTTGCTATGCTAACATAGGTGCAGATATCCCAAACAATTAATCTCTAACTCGAGAGCAATCATGGAGAACCATTGTTCTCGTGTAGCTTCTGCATTCATCCTCATTCAAAACTTTTGCCATCTTGACCACTCTATGATGTGTTGAAGAAATGCAGAACCTCTGAGATGCGAAGAACTCTCCATCACTGTGCCAGAGGAAAGTGGGGCCCCTTCCACACAGCTGAATAAAATCCCACATTTTCTGTTTGGAACTGGAATATATGGCAGTGTAGACTCAGATAACCCAGTTCAAAGCAGAAATTGTGGGATTTCTGCCTTGATAATCTGAGTTATATGGCTGTGTGGAAGGCCCCTTAGAGGAAAGGTTCACTTTCCCTAGGAAGAAAAAAAAATCTTCACATCAAAACATGCTATTGGTACTGCTTTGTAGCACCATTTTGACCTGGAATGCCTTCCTCTAAACTTTGGTTTCTCCAGCTGCTTATCACTTTGGAGTCCTTTTGGGATTGCACATGTGTCATTGCTTGTTTGTTTATTTTTTGCTGCATTGTCCTTGCCTTCTCACAGCCAGACCCAGACAGAAGCAAGCAGCAACTCATCATGGAAAATTTAAAATGATATTCATCACTTTTCATTTTTGAAGTAAGCCAAAGCTTGTTCTACAGATTTCACAGCTAAATAAAGATATGAAATGACAAGGGATTACACAACACATGTACACTATTGTGAGTCACTATTCCCTCATGATTTCTGGTAATCTGTGTTTTTATTTCTGCTTGCAGGCTTTGACATCCTGACATATTGGGATAACAGAAAAAGAGAAATTAAACTGAAGCAAAGGCACACCAGATGTGCATGTATTCTAATTTTGAAAAGGGGGATGGAATCAGTTGATGTTGTCCAATTAATAACTGCTAATATAACAATGTGTACCCATAATAGTACCAGCCAGGTGACAGAAAGTCTGCCCTCAGATATGAGGGGAAAGCATTCCAGTATATGAGTGCCTCAAAGAGATAGAAGACATAAGATATAAGAAAATATATAAGACATAAGATACAGGAAAATATATCTTTCAATGTTCCCCCTTGACTCCTGTGCTATGCTAATATAATGCAATATAATGTAATATAATATATTGTATATACATAAATTTATAATATTATAATGTACTGCAATATAATATTACTAATAATATATTATAATTATATATTTTATTACATGTAATATTACTAATAATATTACAATATAATGGTATAGTACAATATACCAATATTTAATACTGACATTGGACTATGCTAATAATATAATATATTGTGTGTGTGTGTGTGTTTATATATGTATTGGCTTTTGCCTTAGATGGCAATTCAACTTAAATGTAACAGTTGTATTCTCCCCACAAAAATAATGATTTGACATAAATGCAATGGTTGTACTCACCCCACTTCTGAAATGCATAGAATTTAATTAGCTTTTTAAGCTTATTAATATTTTTAAAAATACAGTGAACCCTTGGTATTTGCTGGAGTTTGGTTCCAGGAGTCCCCATGGATACCTAAATCAACATATGCTGAAGTTTCAGTATAAACAATGGCATACTAAAATGATGCTGGTTATACAAAATGACAGATTCAAGGATTACTTTCAGGATTTCTTCTATAAATCTATGTTTCCATTACCATCTTCTTTCTTTCACTGCCACTACTTTTTCTGTCCACTTTCAACTTCATTCTCCCAATGACATCCTCCTCTTCCTTGTTCTTTTCCCCATTCTATTCTTTGGCACTTATCCATCTCTTCTTTTATCTCCTTCCTTCTCTTTAAGTCTTCCTTTTCCATGTGTATCTCTGAGCCACCACAAGGCAATGTGTCAGCTGGCTGCCTCCTTCTCCTCCCTCTTCTATTTGCTGTTAACTGCAGAGGGAAGGATGGCAAAGAAGAGAACAACAATGCAAAGGAACTGCTGTTTTCTGTATCACAATTGAAGAAAAATGTGACGTAAGTGCATAAGGTATATGAGTTTGCTTTACATTTAACCTTGAGATTTTGAATTCTAAATAATGTATTTAAAATTAATATGTTGGTTCTCTTCTGTGAATCTTGCAAACATAGTAATGCGCACTAATGGCTCACAAAAGTGATCAAACTGTTCCTTTAGATTGGTGATTCCCAACTTTTCATCCTCCAGTTGTTTTGGATCAACTCCCAGAAATCCCAGCCATTTTAGCAGCTGTTAGGAATTGTGGTTGCTGAAGTTCAAAACACCTGGAGGACCAAAGGTTGGGAACCACTGCTTTGGATTGCGCTTTTGTGCTAGCAAAATTGGTGTCTTCAAAGGTGTGTGTGTGTTTTCCCACACAAAATTCAGGGCTTTCTAAATTTCTTGCAATGTCTGGCAGTAAATGGTTTCGGCCATGTCACACAGTTGTGCCTGTTTACTTCTAGACAGTTTCCGCAGGCTAGACCAAACCTCACACAAATACCCAGCTGCTACCAAAAGCAGCAGCTGCATTTTTAGCTCATTCTCCTTCACATGAACTGAAACAATGATGCTTCCTGTATTTCCTGCTTTCCTTGCTGTGGTCTCATGCACTGGAATCTCAGGAAATGCTAACGAAGAGTAGGAGGGACTCGTTTGGGACCATTTGGTACTGACTTTTCTTTCTGAGATGGTGGAAGAAAGAAAAAAAAATCGCCTGTTTTCTTTATCACTCTGACACCCTGGCTCTTTCTTTAAGAAGTTCAGATCATCCTGCACAAATCTCCAGATATACCTGACTACAGTTCAAGCATGCACTCAGTGAGCTTTTGTGCTACCGCATGAGTACTATTTAAAAAAAAAAAAAGAGTTGGGAGTTGAAAGCCAAAACATCTGAGGTTGAGAACCACTGAGTTAGAGCTTTGTTCTGGAGAGGCTACAAAGCAAAGGAAGGCAGAGGAGAGAGAACAAGAGCCTGCAGTTTGAAAGAGCAGAGGTAAATAGTTAACTGTGAGTTGGCTGGAACCTTCTGATGATTTGGTGGTCTACGGCAAATCAGATAGATTATTGAAACTCTGCTCAGTTTCCATATCATAGCTTGCTAGTATTCATATTTTGGGGGTCTATGGAAAATCAGATGAATTAGTGAAACTCCGCTCCCTCCTTCCTTCCTTCCTTCCTTCCTTCCTTCCTTCCTTCCTTCCTTCCTTCCAGATCCCTCATTGTTTGAGTATGATGGCTTTCCAAGTGTAGTGTCTTGATGGTGGATAGCGATGTGACTGTGAAGCCCTATTCTTGACCTGCATGTTATTCCACAGTGAGGGCATAGGTTTCCAGGTGGAAGGTGGTCCCGGTCAGGGTTGGCTCAATGCACCTTCCTCCTGGCACGTTTCTCCCTTTTGCCCTCCATTCATGCCTCCTCAAATTTCACAGCACTGCTGCTCACAGCTGACCTCCAGTCAGGGCGTTCAAGGGCCAGGGCTTCCCAGTTCTCAGTGTCTATGCCGCAGTTTTTAAGATTAGCTTTAAACCCATCTTTAAATCTTTTTTTTCCTGTCCACCAACATTCCATTTTCCATTCTTGAATTGGGAGTATAGTAACTGCTTTGGGAGACGGTGATTGGGCATTTGGACAATGTGGCGAGTCCACCAGAATTGATGGCGTAGGAGCATTGCTTCAATGCTGGTGGTCTTTGCTTCTTTCAGCACGCCGACATTTGTCAGCCTGTCTTCCCAAGAGATTTGCAGGATTTTTCAGAGGCAAAGTTGATGGAATCATTCCAGGAGTTGAGTGTGACTTCTGTAGACAGTCCACATTTCACAGGCATATAACAGGGTTAAAGCTTTGTTTGGGAGAGGCTCGAAGCAAAGGAAGACAGAAGAGAGAGAACAAGACCCTGCAGTTTGAAAGAGCAGAGGTAAAGAGTTAACTGTGAGTTGGCTGAAAGCTGCTCATGGTTTGGGGGTCTATGGCAAATCAGATGGATTATTGAAACTCTGCTCTGTTTCCATATCATAGCTTGCTAGTATTCACTTCCAAATAAAGGAAGCCAAACTCAATTGTTAATACCTTGGACATGCTCACCAACTGGAGTGTTGGGGAACACACATTATAATTTCCTGTGGATACGGCATATGTGAGAATCCCAGCATATAAGTCAGCATTAAGTTCTCCTTTCATTCAACTGTGGATATACCATTGACCTAATGAAAACCAATATTTCAATTTAGGAGGCAGATGACAAATGATAATAAAGTAACTTATTCACTAACTTATTTGAAGATGATCAGGGTGGGAGGAACAAAATACGTAGGTAGGTACTACTACTGGGACTCAGTAATCCCTGAGTCCCAGTAGTAGTACATCCAATAGATTTACTGATACAGGAGTTAACTCAAGATTGGTCAACATGTCACGGGATTAACCTGAGAGGGCCCCTCTGAGCTTCAGTTTCTATGATTAACTTAAACAGCAGTGCAAGACTCCTTGACTGAGCATCCAAATTGGATACAGAGCAAAAATGTTTTACATTCTAGCTGTCCCTTCTTTTGAGAACATTCACTTTTTTGGCTTTCAAGGCTTCAGGAAGAAATTTGTGAGTTGTATGTAATTTGAACTGTGATTTTCAAACATCAATTTTCTCCTTGCAGTTCAGCAGTACTGAGCTAGAGCAAATAAAGGATTAGATGCACTTCAACATATAAATAGATCTGGAAAAATCAAACCAAAACTGGTGTCAGATTTTATTACTCACACACTTAAACTCAAATGCAAAAACAGGCAAAAAGCTTTTAACTCCTTTCTGGTCTATCAAGGTTTTGTTTTCTTCTTAACATGTATCCTGTAGGCTTATTTGATCCAAAAGAATTGGTTCAAAACTCGTTTTGGATGTAGGGGGCACTGGTGGTTTGATTCTAAAGTCAATTCTAATTTTCACAGGAAAAAAGTTTTTGAAACTTCCGAATCCTTCCTTAATGGTTTGAAAGTGTTATTTCCTGTTTCATTGGGTGATTGTTTTACTCCAGAAGTGGGGTGGGGGAGCAAAGAGAGGAAATTCATCCTTCTCTGGTTTAAAACGGCTTCCCAGGCTTGAGACAGAAGCAGGGGGAGAGGAAAGGGAGGAAATTCATCCACTCTGGTTTAAAATGGCTTCTCTGGCTTGAGCCGAGGCCAGGGAAGCTGAATCATTTCCGACTCACTTATTGCTTCATAACAGAAATGGCAGAAAAAGCTTCAGAAGGGCAAAGGGACTTCCGGTTTCCTTAAACATTTCAAAATCGCTTCAAAAAGCAAATCTTTCTAAATTTATTCCGAATTATGAAGATTCTGACCAAACCTAACCATGCCTAGTGTCCTATGGCATTGTTTATTGTGTTCCATTGTGTTTCCACAGACAGGCCACTGGCAAAACAAAATTTCAGACTTTAGAACTGCTAATAGTCCAGTAAACAATGTAATTGTTTACATTATTACAATTAAGTTTTTTAAAATGGGTTAAAAAAGATGTTAAAAAAAAGGAGATCCCAATTAAGAAGTGAAGGCTGGTAAAAAAAAAAACATCCTTGGTTGTATTTTGAAAAAAGCCTTCATGTACCGGTAAGTCTCAAAAAGATTCACACCGTTTTTGTCTACTTACCTGACATGGTTGCTTCATCTCATTTGTCCATATGATTTTTGAATTGAATCATTAGTTTCAAATGAAATGTTTGCAGAAATCATCCTTTTTTGTGGTGCTGGAGGAAACCAGATGCCCAGAGACATCACACTGTCAATGAAGATCTGCATAATCAAAGCAATGGTATTCCCCATAGTAACCTATAGATGTGAGAGCTGGACCATAAGGAAGGCTGAGGGAAGGAATATAGACGCTTCTGAACTGTGGTGCTGGAGGCAAATTCTGAGAATGCCTTGGACTGCAAGAAGATCCAACCAGTCCATACTTCAGGAAATAAGGCCCAACTGCTCATTGGAGGGAAGGTTTTAGAGGCAAAGATGAAGTACTTTGGCCACATCATGAGAAGAAAGGAAAATTTAGAGAAGATAATGATGCTGAGGAAAAAGGAAGAGGGGCCGACAAAGGGCAAGATGGATGGATGGTATCCTTGAAGTGACTGGCTTGACTCTGAATGAGCTGGGGATGGTGACGGCCGACAGGAAGATCTGGCGTGGGCTGGTCCATGAGGTCACGAAGAGTCAGAAGCAACCGAACAAATAAACATTTCTGGCTCTAGTACCAAAGTTTCTGTTAAAGAAGTAGCACAACTAGATTGTTAACAGATGTATTCCTGTACTTAAATCTGATTTATGTCCATTTTGTTAATTTTAATCTATTAAAAATCCTACTCAGCTCCACATATCCCCATATTGACCATCACCACATTTGCTTGTGAAGCTGTCGGGATCATAGGGCCCGCCATGCTGGCTTTTCACGGTTCTATATACTTAATGATGGGATGTTCTACACATCTGGTGATGCTGGGGAAAGAGACAGTTCGGCATGTGTGTCTTGGGATAATAACCAGATATGTGAGAAAGAAAATGAACTATGAGAATTGCCAAGGTCATTTCTTTGAGAAACTTGGTATGAGGAGGAAGGAGGGGGAAGCCCAGGGAAGAGGGAATGTTTTCATTTGTTGGCGGATGGGATGAAGATGAAAGCCCATGAAAATGTTTGAACTGCCTTGTACTTTTAAGTACTTTGTGTCATTGAAAGGTTTCAGTCCTGACAACAATGCAATCCACTCAGTTCTCTGAATAAAGCTTTCAGAGTCTGCTGAAAACTTGTATTTCTGAACTGGAATTAGCCATTACATTACAGCAGCAAAGGGCCAGTTGGACTATTGGAAAAATGGTCCTGGCCATGCAGCAGTTGCTGGACCTGATTTATTACTCAATCCTGGCAAGAATAATTCTGAAATGTAACCTTTGATTCCATGAGAAATACAGTTTTGTAATGTGCTTTCCTATATGGCTTTTTTCCAATGGTGAGGTACTACTATCTTTAAAGCAAAAATACAGTCCTAAATGGCATTTATTATACCATTGTAATATCAAGAGCTGCCAGTTCTTTTGGTCAATGCCCTTTTATAATATTTGCTCAAAATTGCTCCCATTCAGAAATAGATCCAGTCAGAAATGGCTTCTTGCAACTTTAATTGGAAGTTTTCTCCTTGGAGTTTCCTCTCCTTTAAGGGACTCAGGCCCCATCTACACTGCCCTATAATACAGTTTTAACTGGATTATATAGTCAATGTAGACACATGTAATGCATATTGAACAGGATTATATGAGTCTACACTGCCATATATTCCAGTTCAATCTGTATTATAATGACAGTGTAGATGCAGCCTCAGAGAACGCTGCATGCAACTTGTTACATAGTGGATGTGACAATATTAGTCCAACTCTGCTGCTGAATACACATGCTCAGTGTGGAACACATCTCACCATGCTAAAGCAGTGGATGTGGCTCTTAATGAGACATGCCACATTATCACGGGATGTCTACACACTGCATCACTGTTTAGCCAATATTGCACCACCTGACATCTGCCAGGAAGTAGCAGCCAATAATGACAGGACTAAGGCAGTGACATCTCCGGCCTGCCCCCTGTTTGAATATCAGCCAGCACACCAATGCCTTAAATCAAGCAATAGTTTTCTAAGGTCTACAGAGATACTCTCAGGAACACTTCAGCAAGTGAGAGTCCAAAAGTGGCATGCTAAAACCCGGAACCTCAAGCCATGGCTGATACCGAATGAGAGACCCCCCCCCCCCCCCCCCGGGAACAAAGATGACTGGGTGACTTGGAAAGCGCTGAACAGACTGCGCTCTGGCACCACGAGATGCAGAGACAATCTTAAGAAATGGGGCCACAAAGTGGAGTCCATGACATGCGAATGTGGAAATGAGCAAACCACACACCATCTATTACAATGCAGTCTGAGCCCTGCCACATACACAATGGAGAACCTTCTTATGGTAACACCAGAGGCACTCCAAGTGGCCAGCTTCTGGTTGAAGGACATTTGGAATAATGCCAAGGCTTAAAAAAAACTTTGTTTTTTTTCATACATTACAACTGTACCCCCGGTTTGCTTCTGATATGATAAATCAAAAGTCCAACAGAGGATTTCATTCAGAAAAATATAGTTTTATTCTACTCCATAGAATATGTGATTCTACATGATGTTTTTCAATGATTATGTTTTTCAATTATGTGTTTTAGCAATGTTGTAACTTGCCTCGAGTTACTAAGAGAGGTGGGTAAGAAATAAAATATTATTATTAATAATTATTATTATTACTATCCATGAGCCAGTCTAAGGTGACCAAATACACATCTTCCGACTCCATTGATTTTTTGATACTTCAGTCACCAGAATGAATGAATGTTCAAATTTTATTTTATCTTAAAATTCATTTTTTTACTATTCTGATTATATTCAAAAGCTCTATCATGCCTTATTGGTAAATGAAAGAAAAAAATACATATATTTTGTTGAATTGTAAAAAATTACATTAGCTGGCCAACACAATATGCTTCTTGCATTATATAAACTTTCCTTGCAGGTTTCTCTGCTTCATTAAGTCCATTCTGGGAAGCCCTGTAATGTCATTCATGATTAGCTTTCTGAATAGCTCTAAGAGGTTTACAAGAGCTCATTTTTAATCTGTCTCATTTAACCTTCATTTACACACTGCTTCAGTTGCCTTCCAAGTTAGAAGAGCATCACCATTTGTAACAGATTAGTGTGACAGATCCCTTTGCCCAGGCTGGACCCACAACTTTAGTCTCAAGGATTCCTGCAACTCACCCTGCCTTTGTTCCCCCAATTATTCTCCTGCTGGACTGCGTTACTGAATCTCAGGGTGACCCCTTGAACATGGACTTATGGCTGTGTTGTTGTGTGGTTTTTTAGTTTGGCATGCATGGCCCAGCTTCAGTTCAGGCTTGACAGCCAGCCAGAGAAAGACAGCAACATGAATAAATGTACTGAACGCAAATAAAAAAAGATAGAAAATGCATTATTTAGGTTCCCCAAAACTATAGGTAGTTTTCCCTTCTTCCTCAATCCAAAATGTTCTCTCTATCAGCTCAAAATCCTGCCTCTGTTCTGCTTCAAATTCTGTCTGAATCTCCCCAGAGGCAAGTCTCTGCCTTTTGATACATTTGATTCCTTCACAACGTCCCTGAGCCAAGATTGGCTGCCTTGAGGTCTGCCTAGGTCCTTTTTCATAGCTGGGATGAAATTTAGTCTACATTTATGCTCCTTTGATCACAAATTATGACATCATTTTAATCCAAATACTCTTAATACAGAGTTTTCCAGACTGTGTGTCACAACACGATACTGTGTCAGCTGCTGTGTGTAGGAGTGTCACGTGAACATAACAAGAAATCTATGCCGGGGTCCCCAGACTAAGGCCAGTGGACCCGATGTGGCCTTCCAAGGTAATTTACCCAGCCCCTGCACTAAACTTTAGATTTATAATCAGCCTAAGTCTGAAACAGTTTGAAAACATATAACAACAATCCTAATTAACTTGGCCATCTCATCAGCCAAAAGCCAATCCACACTTCCCATTGAAAAACTGGTAAATTTATGTTGGTTAAAATTGTTCTTGATTTTAAATACTGTAATGTTCTTTCATTTTGTGCACTACAAGTAAGATATGTGCAGTGTGCATAGGGATTCATTCTTTTTTTTTTTTCAAACTATAGACCAAACCCTCAATAGTCTGGTGACCGTGAATCAGCTCTCAACTTTAAAAGTTTGAGGACCCTGGTCTATGTGAAAGATGCAATACACACACACACATACTCTGTGTGTGTGTGTGTGTGTGTGTGTGTGCATGTGTGCATACACACACACACACACACACTAGCCATCCCCTGTCACGCATTGCTGTGGCCCAGTCTGTGTATATTTGCTTTGTGTGTGTTTGTATATGTATGTGTATATATTTGTGTATATGTGTATATATGTGTGTTTGCGTATATATATGTATGGTTTTGTGCATGCATTGTAATGTTCTTTTTTTAAAAAAAAATGCTTTTTAAGTATATTCTTCTGTGTTTTTCAGTGTTTTTATGAGTGATGGTCACTTGTTGGGCTGATACGTGTATTGTGTCCAAATTTGGTGTTAATTTGTCCAGCGGTTTTTGAGTTATGTTAATCCCATTTTTATTTATATAGATACACACACCCCATATATGAGAAAGTTTTTCAAGAGATGTGTTAATACAATTTATATATGGATCCGTATCTCTAATAGGGATCAGCTTAACTTGCAGTTTGTTAATAAAACTGAATTGCTGTATTATGAAATGATGTATAAAAATTGTGTGTCGCCTACATAAGATATGTGCCATGTGCATAGGAACTCATTCATTTTTTTCAAACTATAGTCCAGCCCCCCAACAGTCTGGGGACCATGAACCAGCTCCCAGCTTTAAAAGTTTGAGCACTCTGGTCTAGGTGAAAAATTTAAAGTTGAAAGTGCAATGATCCAGGACTGTTTACGGACTACTGCTATGTCTTTGTGTAATATGTGATGTTATTTTATGTGATGTCTTTAATAATATTTAATGTTTTATCAGGGGAGAGTCACTTTTGATGTTTTACACTGTTTTTTATCGATAGCATTGAATTGTTGCCAACTGTGAACCGCCCTGAGTCCCCTTCAAGAAGGGATTGAGAAGGCTGACATACAAATGCCGCAAAATAAATAAATAAATAAAATTGCACAAAAGATGGCAAACAATTGGACTTAAATTCTGAAGTAATCTCTTATACCAATGGAATAGCACTGTACACCAAAAGTGTATTGTGTTGTGTCTTTATGCATGTAGTATATCAGGAGGAGCATGGCAGTGGAATAATCTCTTTAAATGCTTCCTGGGATCTTTTCATTGGTTGAACATGGTGTCTATAAAAGGCAGGTGACAGTATACAAGTAATTCATTTACACATTGTGTGGTAAAAGGTAAAGGTTTCCCCTTGACATTAAGTCTAGTCGTGTCTGACTCTGAGGAGTGGTGCTCATCTCCATTTCTAAGTCGAAGAGCTGGCATTGTCTGCAGACGCCTCCAAGGGCATGTGGTCAGCATGACTGCATGGACCGCCGTTACCTTCCTGCAGAAGCAGTATGTAATGCTTACCTAATAGGCCAGAGTAGAAGCCTGGGAAGACAGTAGGGCAAACCTCCATTTTGAGAGTGTCTGCCAGTAAAGCAGCCATCTTGAGGGAGAATAGATAGGAGATGGGAGGAGTTGGAGGTCTCCTGGGATTGGCTAGAGCAGAGGAGGAGAAGCCAAGTCTTGGGAGGGAAAAATTTCAGCTTCTGAGAGAGAAGAGGGTGAGTTTGGATTTGGAAATTGAAGGAAGGAGAAGTGGTTTTGAGATTGGGTTTCCCTGAGAAAGAGCGTTTATGTCAGGCAGGGCTGAATAACTGGCAAGAAAGGTCAAGCAGCCTCCTGATTACTTGTGGGAGACAACAAATTTGCTCTCTAGTTTGAGTAAGTTAGCTGTAAGGGACTCTGGTGAGAGTTAGCTAATTGCTCAGAAGACAGCCTGGGTTAGGTTAGTCAAGAACTCATTGCTATTTCGCTGAAGTAGAGTGAGGGTTTTTTTTTTTGTAACTAGTAGCTATATCTGTGAGATTAGCTGTTTGTAGCCAAGTTAAGAAACTCTTTTTAAGCAACCATTAAGATATTGTAACAAGTTAAGATATAGTAACAAGTCAAGCGTTTGTGCCTCTCAAAAGAAGAAGTCAGTTGTTTGTTTGTTTTTATAAATAAATCTTTTCTTTGTTTGACTTTTAAGAAGCCTCTATCATTACTCATTCCATCGGTAATCCTTGAGTAGAATTTCCAGTCAGTTTAACATCCTAATACCACAGAAAGGTCTCTTATCCAAACAGCTAAGGGAAGAGCTGTGTTGGCAGAGAAGGGGAAAGGTTACCTCAGAAACTCATTTTTTAAATCCTAAGACATCTTGGGTGGTGGTAGCATTAAACCAAAAGAAGACTGAAGCAGTACTCACTATACCATTACACACATCTACCATCATTTCACTACCATACTAGTGTCCAGTGGTGTGATATTACATATGATCCTTTATATTGGTGTCCAGCGGCGCAATATACATTGATATTTGGTGTTAGATTATAAGGGGGATTCCCCTCCCTCTTTCGTTATACAGTACCTATTGATTTACTCACATTTGCATGCTTTAGAACTACTAGTTTGGCAGAAGTTGAGGCTAACAGTGGGAGTTCATCCTGCTCCTTGGATTCAAACTGCCGACCTTTTGGTTGGTAAGTTCAGAAGCTCAGCAGTTTAACCCACTGTGCCACCAAGGGCTCGACTGTGTGGTATGTATGTATATAATGTTGTCTGCCTTTTATAAGCAGCATATTCAACGATCAGAAAGACCCCAGGCAGCACTTAAAAAGAGTATTTCATAGCCTACTGATGCCCTGGCTGCAGCCTCTCCATTTGCCTGCAGGGAACAGTCAGAGCCAGACATCTGCACATCTGCCTCCATGTCTCTCTGGGACTGTGATAAAGAGGTATTTTCCTTCAACTCCTCTTCCTGCTCTGAACCCAACCTGCTCTGGACTCATTTTCAGGCAGTTTTTCAGGCATCTACTGTGACTCTTCAATAGCTAAGTCTGGTTTGCCTTCCTATGAGGATGAACTTTCAAGGAGGGACATGACAGGGAATCATAGTGCTAGGTTTAGTGTGAAAGAGCCCAAGATGGACATTTGAAGGAAAGGACCCCGAGGCAACTATGGTCTTTTCCCCACACTACTTAATAGCAGATGTAGACACTGCATGATAAAGGACTTGTCTTGATCCACGTTGAAGTCAGAAGGGTCTTCACCGTTTCTTTCATGATTGGCAACTCCATAGGCTGCTCCTTGAAAACATCAATTGAAAGGGAGAAGGGTGAAGTTCGGGTTCAGAGAGGTTTCAGGAGGAAAACATTAGAAATGTGATTCACAATAATTTTTTGATATTATATTTGTTTGTTTTTGTAACTGTCTCCAAAATACAGAATATTACAACTTATGACAAGGTGACATTATGCAAATACTTCACTGATCAACTGTAGTTGAAAATGTGTGTTGTACTCTCAAGGCAATTTGAACAGCAAATCAGGTTTTCAAAGTACAGTGTCTTTTTTTTACCCCCCACCCTCCCCCTTTCTACTCCTTGAGCAAATTAAAACATGAGAAAGAAAGCCTTAAGGAGAAGGCTAATTAGGACAACAGACAAGATCCAGCTCTAGCCAGTTGATAGACTTAAAAAAACATTTTTAGATTTTCTAAATTAACTAGAACTTGAGAATATTTTTTTTAATCTACAGAATAGTCTGAAGAAGCAATGTCAAGAGCTGGAGCTGATTCCCAAAATACTGTGGTCAAAAAAAATGTGTGATTTTAGATAAGAAAACTGAACACAACATCTTTGCCTAATAATAATTTTCTCACCCTTTTAAATGTCAAAAATCAGCAAAGATCATCCTCAAGCAGATCTCCAACATGCTGCCAAACTACAGTTCAATCCAGTGGTTCTCAAAGTGTGCTCTATGGAGCCCTTGGGGCTTTGTGAAGCATACGGAAGGGCTCCACGGTTCCTTCTCCCTTCTCCCCCTCCAAGCCTTTCCTCCTCTTTTCTGCTCCTTTCTTCCCCCTTCCTCAACACTCTTTCCCCTCACCTTCCTTGTTTCCAAAACCCCATTTCCCTCCCACAGCTCAAAGGTTGCTTTTATTGTAGATTTCCTGCATGACAGAAGAATGTAGAACCGGATGGCCTCTGAGTTTTTGCTATTATTATAGTATTCCAAATTATAATTTGTGGTGGTGCAGTGGGTTAAACTGCTAAGCTTTAGAACTTGCTGACTGGAAAGTCAGTGGTTCAAATCTGTGAAACAGGGTGAGCTCCTGTTGTTAGCCCCAGCTTCTGCTAACCTAGTAGTTCCAAAAAATGCAAATGCAAGTAGATCAATAGGTACTGCATTGGTGGAAAGGTAACAGCACTCCATGCAGTCATGCTGGACACATGACCTAAGAGGCATCTCCAGACAATGCCAGCTCTTCGGCTTAGAAAATGAGATGAGCACCACCCCCAGAGTCAGACTCAACCTCAACTAGACTTAATGACAAGAGGAAACCTTTATCTTTAATATTACAAAGGCTGGGTTGGGGGTACTTTGATCTGTTGGGGGCACTTTGTGCTTTTTCTGCATGGCAGAAGATGGTTGGACTGGAATGCTCCTGGGGTTGCTCCTATTATTATTATTATTATTATTATTATTATTATTATTATTCCAAAGGTGGGATGACTATCTATTGGGGATGCTTTGATTGTTTTTTTTTCCTACATGGCAGAATGGAATTGAACTGGATGTACCCTGGCTATTGTTATTACTATTACTATTACTATTACTATTACTATTATTATTATTATTACAAATGTTGGGTGGCCATCTGTTGTGGATGCTTTGATTATGATTTCCCTGCATTGCAGAAGGGAGTTGGACTGGATGACCCTTGGGGTCTTCCACTGAAATACTATTAAGTGTATGTTAGTTAATTTTTTTCTTCAAAAGTTTTCTCATACCTGATACATATACATTATATATAATGTAATATAATATAATATATTATTTATTTATTTGTTTGTTTACTTACTTTATTTGTATACCACTGTTCTCAGCCCTTAGGTGACTCACAGCGGTTAATATATATACACTTTGGGGAGGGGGGACTCCATAAAAACCTTTTGCTTCAAAAATTGTTCCATGGCTGAAAAGATTCAAGAATCCCTAGATCAATCAATTGGGCTATTATCTACATATAAGCCACACTATCTACTATCACTGTCTTTTCTGATTCTGATAGAGAAATACAACTTTTTGTACTGTTACCATATATCCTTAAGCAGGATTGTTTAAAATGCATTCAAATAAAAGTATAATCCTAACAGAAATTTCATGCTAAAGACATTAAATAGTAACCAATCATTTTCTTCAAGGGAATACAAGAATCAAAAGGCTATGAATAGTCCATGCTTGTTATTTCCATTTCTAATTTGGTTGCCCTGATTTTTAAACCCATTCATTTACTTCACAGCAAGCTATTAGTTCTCAGGGCAATGGCAGGAAAAGGTAAAATTCTATCTAGAAATGCGCTACTAAAGAGAGCTATTATATATCTTGTCGCTCTTCATCATTTTTATTTTTCACTTAAAATAAAAGTATTGTAGATTACATTTTTATGGAAATTTGAAATAACTCTGCACTTGATACACGTTTCATCAAATAAAATGTTCTACCATTTATGGTCTGCTCTTTTCGAGACATAATTGGAACTCTGTATGAAGAAGCAGGTTTGTCATTGATGTGAATGGTTGCTTTTTCTTTTAGATCCACATATTCAGCATGGACAAATGTTTATGGGATCTAAACTGTTGATTTACATTTCAGGTCCATACATAAAGGCATACTTTATGCCAGCTGGGCACTCTCCAGAAGTGTAGAACTTCAACTCCCAACAGGGTAATAAGATCAGCTAGTGGAAGTAGCATATTTAGTGCACTTCCAACATGTTTGAAAGTACCAGGTTGTTAAAAGGCATTCTGTGTCCATGTTCATTTTGCATCATCCAAATCAATACTATGAAAAACTATATCTAACATGAGGCCAAGTTTTAAAATCTCTAGAACACCCCAGGGACACCAAAATCTGTGGATGTTCACATCCTGTTAAATAACATAGTAAAATGGCACCTCTCATATAAAATGACCAAATGAAGGTTTGCTTGTTGGATTCTTTAAAATATATATTTTCAATCAGTAGATACAGAGAGCTGACTGGATCTGATGTTTTCTGTGATGATTTCAGGCTAGTGTAACCAGGTCTCCCATATGTTAGTAAAGGTTTTCCCCTGACATGAAGTCCACTCATGTCTGACTCTGGGGGTTGGTGCTTATCTCCATTTCCAAGCTGAAGAGCCGGCATTGTCAGTAGACACCTCCAAGGTCATGTGGCCAACATAACTGCATGGAGTGCCGTTACCTTCCCACTGGAGCAGTACCTATTGATCTACTCACATTTGCATGTTTTCAAACTGCTAGGTTGGCAGAAGCTGGGCTGACACCGGAAGCTCATGTCGCTCCCTGGATTCGAACCTGTGACCTTTCAGTCAACAAGTTTAGCAGCTCAGCAGTTTAACCCACTGTGCCACCGGGGGCTCCCTCCCATATATATATATATATATATATATATATATATATATATATAGGAGAAATAGAAAGGCAAAATGAGATCTAGGAGAATCCCAAACATTAGCTCCCATATTTTACAGGAACTAATTTTTGGGATTCTACTAGATCTCATTTTGCCCTTCTATTTCTCCCATATATTTAGAAGTGCAGTCTCACAGTCCTGCACCACACACACACACATGCAGGGGGGGGGGGTGGACAAGAAAGGGCTGGGGATGTGCTTTGGGAGGGGAATGCAGAGAAATGGTAGAGAGAAGCCACCAGAGAGAACAGGGGGGAATCCATACGTGGACCCTCCCCTCTTCCTTCATTAAGGTGGGGAAAACATGGTAGATTTCCCCTCCTCTGGCCAAGTTGTGCTCTGCAGTGAGAAAAAGGGGGTTGAAGGGGTCTCCTCTCTCTCCCCTCATGCTCCCAGGCAGTGATGTTTCCAGGAGGAAGTGGAAGGGAGAAAGAGGGTGGAAACGAACAAGAGAAAAAGGAAAAGAAGAGGGCGAAGACAAACAAAAAAAAAAGAACAAAGTTGAAACGGAGGGGGATGAGGAGGGGAAGTTCACCATGTTCTCCCAAAAATTCATTCATAAATAACAATATGAAATGAAACAATCAGTCAGGGAAGCCTGCATTAAGCAAGCAAAAACACTTTGGGACCTTCAAAATGTATCCAGCGATGCCTTTTCATTTCAGCAGCCTCCCTTTTTCTTATTTTGTGACCAAATCTTTAGATCAATTTTTAAAATATACTTGATGAGGCTGGTGAGGCAAACTTATGTGTTGCCCTCCCTCCTCTGGGTCACTCATGCTCAGTAAGGATTTCTGGATGTTATTGAGCCAGAGTAAACCCCCACCCCTAGAAAGTTTATAATTTACCAAGGGCTCGGGAATAAATATATTATTTTTTTTTCTTTTTAAAACCTTTTCCAAACTTTTGCAAGTTTGAGGCATTGGTATCTTTTGACTATAGACTGTTTCTAGTTCTTATATAAAATGTATCAAGATGTAGCCCAGATACAGTCAACCATTCATGACCCTGCTGTGATAATCTCCTGGGAACAGGAAGGTTGGGTGAACCCTTCTGGCTGTTTTCTAAGCCAGATAATCATTGGGTCTGTTGCCTATATATGTAAAGATTGCTGACTTCCCGGCCAGCCCAGATTAGCTCAAGACTGCTTGTTTAGTTGTATAGCTCACCTGAGGCTGAGAGCTTGCTGTCTGCGAAAACACAGACTTAAGAACATGCACATTTATTACTTACTAGCCGTCCCCTGCCACACGTTGCTGTGGCCCACATGGGAGTCATGTGTGGGAGGTTTGGCCCAATTATATCATTGGTGGGATTCAGAATGCTCTTTGATTGTAGGTGAATTATAAATCCCAGTAACTACAACTCCAAATGTCAAGATTCTATTTTCCCCAAACTCTACCAGTGTTCACATTTGGACATATTGAGTATTCTTGTAGAGTTTGGTCCAGATCCATAATCATTCGAGTCTACAGTGATCTCTGGATGTAGGTGAACTACAACTCCAAAACCAAAGGACACTGCCCACCAAAGCCTTCCCGTGTTTTCTGTTGGTCATGGAAAAACTGTGTGCCCAGTTTGTTAAATTCCATCATTGGTGGGGTTCAGAATGCTCTTTGATTGTAGGTGAACTATAGATCCCAGCAACTACAACTCCCAAATGACAAAATCAATTTTTTGAGTGAAGGACATACATTGGGTTGTTAGGTGTCTTGTGTCCAAATTTGGTGTCAATTCATCCAGTGATTTTTGAGTTCTGTTAATCCCACAAACAAACATTACATTTTTATTTATATAGATTTTATTTAACAACCAAGCCTTTGATGGCCCAGGATCAACACCTTTGTTCCAAGAGTCTGGCACCATCCATGAAGCTTATATCTTTGTTCAACACAGAACTGGATAGTTGAGCTAACCAAAAGCTCATCAACATTTCTTTAGCTTTGTCTTTCCCAGATCACACCCCCCCCCCCACAAGGGGGGAGTCCCATCAGCTGGTAGGTCCTTTGCCCAAACGATCCTCAGCCAAGGGAATCCCCATCACATAAGTGACATCAGCGACATCAGTAGAGCTTCCAGCCAATCTGGGCATAGATTCTGAGCAGCTTCCCTTTTCAGCCAATCAGGAAAGGAAGCAGAAGTTTTGAAAAGCAGTCAGAACTGTATAAGATTAATGTATAAGATTAATGTTAAGTTTATACAAGATTAATGTCTTGTATAAGATTAATGTTTAACTGTGAAAACATAATTTAATTATGTCATTGTCTAATGTTTGGTGCTCACTTTATTATTATTTTGATGTGAATGTTGGGTATGTTTTGGGATTTGGGTGGTTTTGGTTAGTTAGTTCTTTGTTTAATATTGTACTGCACTGAATGTTTGTTGCAACTTGTTGTATACCACCCTGAATCCCCATGGGGAGATAGGGCGGGATATAAATAAAGTTTTATTATTTTATTATTATTATATTTCTTTGTATGTTTATACTTATACATTTTGAAGCATCTTGCTTGTACTTGAATCCCTTTTGGGTGAATTGTATTAAACCTCTATGGCTTATCTTCAACCTGGTGAATTGTTTTTCTGTCATGGCCCTTCTGGTTTAGCATATGCTCGCCGGGCACAGATCCTCTTATCTGCTGTCCTAGCTAATTACTACATGAAGGCCATTGCTATGCCAGGGGTTCAAATTAGAATGAAATTCCCTGTTGTATAGTGAAATGGACTCTTCATTTCTGTTAGGGAGCCAAATACCTTCCTGCAGTGAAGGTATTTGGCTTCTCTTTGAGAATAAAAACAACACAGAGACACAAAGCTGTTCATTCCAACCGCAAAGCTTTTCTTGCTTAAGTTACAGTAATAGTACAAATACTAACACAGTATTTACAATCTCTCTCTCTCTCTCTCTCTCCTATCTTCATTGACCAACCTCCAACCCTCATCAACTTAACACAGGGTTACTACAAACTTATAGGTAACAGTCTCCATACTAGCCACCACATCCCAATTACAATGACACCTGTGCTTAAGCATGAGAAACTGATCCTGTTATCACTTAAAGAAATGCTGTGTAACTTAGAAATCCTGAGGCTACTTTAGCATGGCCCTCCACTCCACAATCCTGATATTATAAAGCCCAAGGGCATTACTCCCCCATCCCTGCCACTGAATTTTACATTTTCTCTTAGCTCTATTTAGGAATTTTGCTCAAACTCAGAGCTCTCTGAACTCAGTACTTTTATTGCTCCCATGGTACTGTTTTCATGATGTTATGTTTCTATTTGGTTTTGTTTTGTTTTTATTTTATTGCATTACATTTTAACTTTCTGCTCTCTAGGCTTGTCCCTTTGTAAGTCGCCCTGAGTCCCTTCGGGGAGATTTTTTTTGTCGTGTTAGGAGTGACTCCTGGTGTGAGAGAATTGGGTTGCCTGGATGATTTGATGTTTTTATCATCCTTGTGGGAGGCTTCTCTCATGTCCCCGCATGAGGAGCTGAAGCTGATAGAGGGAGCTCATCCGCCTCTCCCTGGATTCGAACCTGCGACCTGTCGGTCTTCAGTCCTGCCGGCACGGGGGTTTAACCCACTGCGCCACCGGAGGCTCCTTCGGGGAGATGGAGGCGGGGTATAAAAATAAAGTTATTATTATTATTATTATTATTATTATTATTATTATTATTATTCACCTTACCTCTTGTAGGCAGGCACACATGGCTGCAGTAGGATTAGCTGAAGGAGAATCTGATTATTTCCCATTCCACATTTATTGATGTTTGCATTTCTCCAGATCCGTTTCACAATTCTCCCACTACCAAAACATTTCAGCCATGAATTTGAGAGAAATTTATTTGCTGCACTGAAAAGTTTGTCACAAATAAATCTCCCCCAAATTCATGCCCAAACATTGGTCACCCTATTTGAGAGGCCACACTTTCCTAGAAGTGACAACTCTGTTCAAAGCAGAATGCGATCTTCTATTACTTTCCTTTGACAAAATAAGACCTTCTTAAGGAGCAATATCTTTAGCCTGTGATTTAATCTACATTTGTCTCATGCTCCTGGCTACAGGAAGGTTTGACTGACTGCCAATTTTATTCATTTTTCCCCTTTGGTATATTGTTTATTATTGCTTACTAGAAGTAGAACTGATGTTATACTGTTGCTCTCTGCCTTGAGCACCATGTAGCAACTCAAGATAACAATCAATAGTGTAAAAACGGGAATTACAGTTTTGAGTGAAACTCAACATCGCCATTACTGCAGAGAGTGTAATGTGCTTTTTCCAGCTCTTCAGAGAGCCAACGGAAAAAAGCAAGCAAGCAAAAGCAGTAAAACAAAAATAGAAAATCAAGAACTCCTCAGATTCTGGTAATAGAAAGGCTGGGAGAATAAGGCATCAAGCTGAGCCTTCTTATATCCTCACCAGGGAGGCTGATCACAATCAAGTGATGTTTTCAAAATAAATGGTTCAAGCCTTTCCCTAAAAAAGTTCCTGTGAAAAATGGAAAACCTTGGACCGGCTAACAGACTGGCAGGATATATAAACACGAAACATTAGAGTCAGCAAGTCACCGTGGAACTGAATTTATTTAGTCTATAAAAGATATTACTGCAGTCTGAACTATATTTTGTAGTCAATATGCTTTTTTTCCCATGTCATGAGAGACTTGAGAATCTGCAAGTCACTTCTGGTGTGAGAGAACTGGCCATCTGCAAGGATGTTGCCCAGGGTTTTACCATCCTGTGGGACGCTTCTCTCATGTTCCCACATTGGAATCTGGAGTTGACAAATGGGAGCTCACCCCACTCCCTGATTTGAATGGCCGACCTTTCTGTCCGGAGTCCTTCTGGCACAAAGATTTATCCATTCTGCCATCAGGGGCTCCTGTCAATATACTATCCTTTCATTTGTATAACTTGAAGAATATCATATGTAGCATATGTAGGTACTTGTTATTTCTGTACGTGTTATTTTATTTTAATTGACAGTTTTGTTAATATGTATTTGATATATTATGGCACTTTATGTGCTGTAGATTATACCCCGATGTTGTTTGACCCTCCATGTGATAGTTTTTATCTATAACATGTTGGAGATTATATTGCATGCTTAATAAGTAATTGCATATTAAATGGCAATGTGTAGTTGTTGTGTTTGATTCCTGTCTTCTCAGGTGTAGGATGTACAAAATGAACAGGTTTTCTTCCATGATTCCGTCACTGTGTATTTCCATAAGACAACAGTTCTAAACTTCTTAGATACCCAATAGAAAAATGGGGTGAATATCAATACTAGTCCAGGACAGTCTTAATAAACATAGCCTCAATCAAGAAATAGTCTTGCTGAAAACTTTACAGTAGTCATCACAGTTTCATTCTGAAACCAGAGAATCTTTGTGACCTCTTGGAAGAAACTTTTGGATTTTGGCTATAACTCCAATGGAAGAACTGTTTTTTTAAATCTTCCTTTAAGGCAGTAATACTTACAGATGGTCCTCCGCCATCAACTCCGCTGGACCGGCCACATTGTCCAGATGCCCAACCACCGACTCCCAAAGCAGTTGCTCTATTCTGAACTCAAGAACGGAAAATGGAATGTTGGTGGACAGGAAAAGAGATTTAAAGATGGGCTCAAAGCCAACCTTAAAAACACTGAGAACTGGGAAGCCCTGTGGCCCTTGAGCGCTCCAGCTGGAGGTCAGCTGTGACCAGCAGTGCTGCAGAATTTGAAGAGGCATGAATGGAGGGTGAAAGAGAGAAACATGCCAAGAGGAAGGCATGTCAAGCCAACTCCGACCGAGACTGCCTTCCACCTGGAAACCAATGCCCTCACTGTGGGAGAAGATGCAGGTCAAGAATACGGCTCCACAGTCACCTACGGATCCACAAGAATACTGATCCTGGAAGACTATCCTACTCGGCCAACGAGGGATCGCCTAAGAAGAAGAATACTTACAGAGAGAGGTTTTTTTTAAAAAAATATCCCATACTCATACAGCTACGGTCTCAAATAGCAGGTTTTCTCTAGCAAGTCTGTTTCTCCAAGTATTTGAGATCTGCAGATTTGCAGTCCAACAGGTCAGAAATTACTATAGAGGTTCTACTGGATTGTTGTGATAACCATTGGTGTAAGTACATTCTATTTTATGGCCTGATTTTATTTCAAAGGAGATTTAGTGTGACTAAAAATGCAAAACTGCCTATTTAATATTAAGACTTATTTGCAAGTAAAGCTGGAGAACAAAGTATATAATTCTCCAACCAAAATTAAGTAGGAAACCCAGTACAAGAGTTTGTTTCATACCTCAGCCAGCAAAGCCTTTAAAATGCTGACCACCTTAATTTATTTCTGTATGAGTTTGCAATTCTTCTCCTGCAGGTCTAGTTTGTTATATTATACCCATTCCTATCTCACACATGCCCATTTAAAAAGGAATCTGTGGCATATTTGATACAGAACTCATTCTTCCCTTGTCTGTCATCAAATATCATCATTACAACAACAAAAAAGTGGAATCTCAATTATAGCCATGAGAAAAAGAAGAACATCTTCCAAAATCAATCTCTGGGTGTAACTGGACCATTTATTTATTACGACATAGGGTCAAGTGAATAGAAAACTACTTGTACTGGATACAAAGGTGCATTATTTATAGTTACAAAGAGTACTTTGAATGAGGTCTTCCAATTTTCCCCTTCTTTTATGCTCAATCTAAATTTGCAGTTATACTGTAATTGCTGTTTGCTTGAGAGCAGGGGTTTGGCCCTACTTTTTGAGGAGAGTGGAATTAAATCCTGCCAGACCTGTGCGGAGGAGAGAAGGAGGGCTGCAGAATCAAAAGCATACCCAGCCTTGTTTTGAGACAATTGTCAGGAGAGATTTGTCGAATTTATGACTACTCTTGGCATGAAGATTTGTTGGTGCCTTTATTAGTCCCTCTCCCTTAATCTGGAAGAATGTGTGAGGGTACCCAACCCAATAATTCTTGCAGGCTGTTCCGATGTTGCTTTCTTCTATGGCCTGCACTATTCTCTTATGCTCCATACAAATTCAAAATTGTGGTTGTGGGTCTTCTGGATTTTGAGACCTGAACGTTTTCTTGTCTTTCTTTTGTCAGGGATTGGCGCTGTTGTGACTTACCAAACCACCAGCTCTGTATGATTTCTTACAAGAGATTGAATCATCTTTACTTTTTGATACATAAAACTGCAGTCACTTGTTACCAATGTGTACTACAAGGGATCTCTTCAAATGGCAAAGAAAGATGGCATAACAAAATGTCACTATGCCAGGAGCTTTCAAGTCTAGCACTAAACGCATTCATTCCAAGCCTCTTACTGCTAGAATGAGCTACTGGGTTACCATATACCAAGGGCTGGACTCACAAAGCACTCTAAATATGTATTGTCGAAGGCTTTCATGGCCGCAATCACTGGGTTGTTGTAGGTTTTTCCGGGCTATATGGCGATGGTCTAGAGGCATTCTCTCCTGACGTTTCGCCTGCATCTATGGCAAGCATCCTCAGAGGTAGTGAGGTCTGTTGGAACTAGGGAAAAGGGGTTTATATATCTGTGGAATGACCAGGGTGAGACAAAGGATTCTTGTCTGCTGGAGCTAGGTGTGAATGTTTCAACTGACCACCTTGATTAGCATGTAATGGCCTGACAGTGCCTAGAGCAAACTTTTGTTGAGAGGTGATTAGATGTCCTTGTTTCTTTCCTCTCTGTTGTTGTGCTGTTGTAATTTTAGAGTTTTTTTAAATACTGGTAGCCAGATTTTGTTCATTTTCATGGTTTCCTCCTTTCTGTTGAAATTGTCCACATGCTTGTGGATTTCAATGGCTTTTCTGTGTAATCTGACATGGTGGTTGTGAGAGTGGTCCAGCATTTCTGTGTTCTCAGATAATATGCTGTGTCCAGGCTGGTTCATCAGGTGCTCTGCTATGGCTGATTTCTTTGGTTGGAGTAGTCCGCAGTGCCTTTCATGTTCCTTGATTTGTGTTTGGGCAATGCTGCATTTGGTGGTCCCTATGTAGACTTGTCCACAGCTGCATGGTACACGTTAGACTCCTGCAGAAGTGACCATGGTCATATAGCCCAAAAAAACCTACAACAACCCACTCTAAATATGATTCGATGGCAAATTCCAATATCCACTCATTTGTTATGTTGTCTAGGTTTTTTGGAAGTTACAGTCCAACAACGTCCAGAAGGCCCCATGATTCCTATCCATCCTGAAAAACAGTGGTTCCCAACCTTTGGTCCTCCAGGTGTTTTGGACTTCAGCTCCCTCAATTCCTAAGAGCTGGTAAGCTGGCTGGGATTTATGGGGTTGAAGTCCAAAATAGAAAAAAAACACATAATCCATTATCACTTAATGAAGAAAACATACAAGAAAACCCTGTTTCCCTGGAAATGAGGCTGGTGGGAAGTGTGTCACTCTTCTCCTATAGGAGTCCGGAAGAGGCTTGCCTGTGTTATCTGAGGCTCTCCGTCCTTCCTTCTTTTCTTGGCGGTGGTTTCGTAGAGGAATGAATGGAGGAAGAAACTCAAGTCTTGGCTCCAGGTCCAAACATTCGGACAGCTGGCCGAGCAACAACTGTAATGACTCGTGAGCATTGTCAGTTATGAGACCTTGGACTGGAACTCTGGACTATGATTTGGATTTGTGGACTCAGACTTGGTTGGGTTAATATTTTAAGGGCCAATACTTTAAATATATTTTTATTACATTTTAATGTATTTTTTTTACTGCTGTTGACCTATGCTAATTGTTGTGTTTTAACTGTTTTTTTGTCAGCATCTAATGACTGCCAATTGCAAGCCGCCGAGTCCCCCTTCATGGGTTGAGAAGGACAGGATACTAATGCTCTAAATAAACAAACAAACAAATAAATAAATAATACATTATCTCATTCTCTCTTGCACATAAATGCAAGTCTAACACCAGACCTGGAGAACTTACAGATATTTTGGGGATGATACAAACCAGACATTTGTAATTGTTATTATGTCACTACTATAATTTTAAAGAGCTTGTATACGGAACTTTTTTAAATACTTGTATTGGAAAGTACGTATTGTACTTTTAAAGGTTGTATATTTTATGTCACGGCCTATAGCTAGTACAATAAACAATTCATTCATACAGAAAGTGGTGAATGCACTGCTAACCTTAAGGTGGAATTTCTGCAATGTGCTGTATACTGTGCTACCTATATAATAATTGAAGAATCCTCTATTAATGTAAAACATGGCAGCCAGATTAGTTACTGGTCATCTAGAAGTGATAATATTATACCCATGTTAAAAGCATTCTATTGACTGCCAAAGTTTCCAGGCATGCAAAGTGTTACCTATTACCTTTAAAATTCTTATGTAAATTGGATCCAGTTACCTATATAATCCATCCCATCTCTTCAGTGAGTCTGGAGTAGGTTGGTGACTGTTAACCAAAGGACGTTTTCTTCAATCATTCCAAAATGCGAAATGACCTGCTGGAAAAAAAATCCTGTAGTAAATTTAACAAGGGGTCAATATAGCTTACTGTCATGGGAGTATTGAATGTATTGAAATTTGCTCCACAAACATAACTGAGGAATAGTATGAAAAGTAGATCACCAAAATCTCTTCAAAGTGCCCACCTATATTGATCAATGATATGTTTCAAGAGGAAACAATAATCAAGTGTTAAGTGTTAACTTGTCTTGTTTCAGAGTCAGCAAACCTTTCTACCAAGTTTTCTAATTTTTTCTTAAGACATCTAGCATACTTTTCTCCTCATGCAGTAAATTAATAAACCTACAATTTGCTTATTTGCTGAAATCATAACAGCAAAAAATTATTTGGAGCAGAGAAATATCTGAGCAATTAAAAAAAAGTAAGAAATGAAAGATGGGTAGCTACTAGTTTAGGTTGGAGGAAAGGTTATTTAAATTAGAAGCATTCCTTCACAAATTACATAGAAATCAATACTTTGTTACTTTCAAATCAAATATAACTCCACTGGAGTCCAAACTATTAAAACAATAACATTGCAGCAGAATCCTTCATAACTTGGATTGTTAAATGCATCCTTAAAGTGACTTCTCCGTTAGTCAAATCTATATACTCTTCAGGAACACAATATATTGATCAAGAATAGGCTGTGTTTGTATGAATTATATTGATCTTAAAATTCTGCACATCCTTGATGAAGTAATCGTATTGATCTTATATCTTATTTTTATATTCTTTGATTAAGCTGTAAATATAAAAGTCAAAGTATGTATGTATGCATACATTTTTATTTGATTCGCAAAGGCTTGATGGATCTGGACCAAACTTGGTACACACATACCCTTCATGAACCAACTTAAAATACTGATGGAGTTGAGGGGTGGATAGAAGATGGGAGTTGGAATCCAGCTATATCTGGAGAACTTTGTGATTCCCACCCATGAGTAAAGACACAGTTCTCCTTCTAACTGGTAAGATGGCTCAACCTATTTGCCAGAATGCATCTCTCAACATACATATTCCTTTTCTAAGCAGGTTGGGGTGGTTAGGAGGAGAGACACAAGTTGCAGCTCAGTTGGAACTGAAAAGAGATTCCATCTGAACATTAGGAAGAACTTCCACTGCTGAATGGCTCTCACAGTAAGGAACTCTCTGCCCCCGAGTGTGGTGGAGGCTCCTTCTTTGGAAGGTTTTAATAGAGGCTGGATGGCCATCTGTCGGGGGTGCTTTGAATGCATTTTTCCTGCTTCTTGGCAGGGGGTTGGACTGGGTGGCCCATGAGGTCTCTTCCAACTCTATGATTCTATAAATATTCTAGTCCAACGACATTTGGACTAGAATATTTATAGTAGTAAGGTCAATAATAGGAAGGTCAAATGTTGCTTATCTTGCTAAACATGCATTGACATCACCATTGCTGATGAAGAGTCATGGAAAAATTTGTTCTCAAAGTAAAAAAAAGAGACTAAATTCAATATTTGTCTTACTGAGTAAGCCCAGTGAAATGGATGAAACTCCTTAGTCCTGCTGCTTTCAGGGAATCTACTCTAAGTAGGACTAATGTTGGGTTGACAAGAAAAGGAAGAATAATTTCCAAAGATTTCCAAAGCTACCCACCAAGGGCCCAGCGGAGTAGAAAATGGAAGGATGACAAGAAATAGCTTGCTAGTGTCTCTCCTTTTGAGAATGAGATGATGGAATTGGACATGTTTCACGCTGAAGCTGATACTACAGCATGCCCAAGGTTATTGAATGTGGAAATTATATAGCACAAACATTCATTGTTCGTTCAGTTATTTCTTGAGCCAGACAAATTTCAAACTCCTTCAAATGTCATTGTTCAGGCACGGATGTACACCTTCCCTGACATACATAGTTTACAATAGATGCTAAAATTACAGCCACCACTTTAGCAGGGGGAGGTCTATCTTGCTTGAAAATGGAAGAATTTAATTTTGTTGTTTCTTTAAAAGGAATCTGTCACTTCCTCCAGGCAAGGTGGCCAAGCTGTGAAACATGAATTGCTCCCCTGAGGAAAGTGTGCTAGACTTGCGACTGAATGCTAACCCTGTTATTAGGAGAAATTGTTCAATCCACAAGGCAAACATATGGACTTTTAACAGCAGTGCATTCATGTGTAAAGCCAGATACAGTTCTTAGGTGGGAAAGGCATAGATCCCACCAGCTTTCCATTGCAGTTATGTCAGTTGGCTTGCTATCTCCATGATCCATCAATGACTAAATGACTAACTCACCCTAGTTTTCTTTTTCTCTTTTGTCAGCTCCCACCCTGAAGTCACCAGATTTTTCTGATCTTAGAAGCTTAATAGAGCGAGCCGTTGTTAGTATTTGGAGGAGAGAACGCAAAGGAATATGAGGTGCTATGACTATATTTCAGACGAAGGAAATGGCAAACCCACATCTGAATATACCTTGGCTAAGAAATTCATGAGGCCACCACGAGTTGACAGGTCATGTGAAGGCATATACACACAAGAGATAATGCAAATACACTTTCAGATGGATATTCCCCATATGAATGACTACGAGCTCAATTACTTACCCATTCCAAAGCACGGAGGGGAACATTAATGCATCCATGGGTAATAATAAATAATAATAATAATAATAATAATAAAATTTTATTTCTACCCTGCCACCATTTCCCCGGAGGGACTCAAGGTGCAAACATATAAACTACAATAAGTGCACAACCAATATCATAATAACAATAAACAATAACAAATCACATAAAATTTACATAAAATCCCACTTGTAAAAAATCAATAAAATGCAATAGTAGCTGCAGATATAAATGAATTGCACAGGGGGGATATGCATCTTGCTTCTAAGCAGAATCACACTCTGTGCGTCACGTTTTCTAATAGAATCACTGTGATTTTACTCCCTCTGATTAAAATGGTAGCTCAATAGCAACAGCACTAGATGCAACTCCCACTTCTCCATGGGTTCTACAGCTTCTACCACCTCCTTTCAGAAGTTTCCCATGGCGCCTGCTATTGTAGGGCTTCTTCTAAGGGAAATTTCTAGTAGTTCTTGATTTACACATTCCCTTTCTCAAAGTTTGTGATCACATCTGAACTGGATCTGGGAAGAGGCAAAGAATCAGAAGAAATGATTGTCTAATCCCTGTTGTTACCCTGCTTAGCCCTAGCCTCTTGCTTCCTGAGAACTATATTCCGCAAGTTTGCTAAGTTTTGCTTCCGAAATTTAACTAAGGAGTTATTCTGTACTGAGCCAGAGAGAATTAGGTTCTTTGGTTTTGGCCATGCCTGGATGAGATAATAAATTGTCTTGAACACAGGCTCCCCTCTACTGGCTACGTTCAACATTGCACTTGGGAAGAGCTGACGTGACTAGCCTGCTACTCCACATAGGGCAGGGAAGGGATCTCAGGATATGTCTGCTTGTTTGGGAGATGCTAGATATAGAGGGACTGCAGGCACACTGAAAACTATCTTTTTGTCAAGCAGCAATATGCAGCATATCAATCATGACATTAATGCTATGTTGATCATCTCAAATTATAAGTTGTCCACAGAATGGTTTTGGTTAAAGCTGGCAACGCTCGACTTGCCTGCAGAAATACTATGTGTTTCTTTTGACACCCTGCACCAGAGGATAGAAGCCCCTGGCGGTGCAATGGGTTAAACTCTTGTGCTGGGAGGACTGAGGACCGACAGGTCAGAGGTTCAAATCTGAGAAGAGTATGGATGAGCTCCCTCTGTCACTTCCAGTTTCCCATGCGGGGACATAAGACAAGCCTCCCACAAGGATGGTAAAACATCAAAACATCCAGGTGTCCTCTGGGCAACATCCTTTCAGACGGCAATTCTCTCACACCAGAAGCGACTTGCAGTTTCTCGTCGCTCCTCACACACACACACACACACACACACACAAAACCCCAGAGTCTATGCCAAAAGAAGAAATAATACAACTAGCTAATGAACACTTTGACTCCAATATGCAAGGATGTTTCACTCTTTTAATTTTTTTTTCTTAAGAGGCCTTGATTTAGAGGGTTGGAAAAAAAGCTGGATATACAATATTTACTCGAATGCCTACCTTTTTTGGCTAAATGACCTTGCCAAAATTGGGGTGCACATTATATTTGCATAATATGGTAATCTTAGTGCTGAGCCAAAGAAAAAAGGGGAAGCTGCATTAGGAAGTGCTCCTGGAGCTCCTCTTTGAGGGATGCCACCTCAATGCTATGTAAAACCTGGGATTTGTAGTTTGATGAGGCACCAGTATTGTCAAACTAAAACCCCCAGGATTCCCTCACATTGAACAAAGGCAATTAAAGTGCATTCATTCTACAGCATAAATAGACCCCAAGGTTTTCTTTTCCATTGCTGGAAGCTTTGGTGTCCCTAACACAATTGTTTATAAAGAAGAAACTTATGTGCACATTTTTGGCCAAATTACAAAGAGTGCACTTTTTGCCACTGCACACTGTATTCAGCAACAAATCCCTTTTTTGGTTTCAGAGTTTTGAAAAATGAGGTGCACATTAGATTTGGCGGCACATTAGACTCAAGTAAATACAGGTAATTTTTTCACACATAACATACAGAGCTATTAAGGCCAAGAGGCAGAAGAACAGGGAAAAGAAGAGCAAAGGAAGTGAAGGAGCTAGAAAAGACTGCCCCTCCCTCCAAGAAATAGTGTAGGTCTGCTCTCGGAACAACTTCACATTCAGTGCTTATGTGCTGAATCCAAAGCCGTTGTCCAGATGGCTTGGGACTGCATCTATCCCACTGGGCTGTCACTGCCTTTGTGTTGTTGCCGATCCCAGCTGGCCATGGAGTTCCAACTAAGCTCCTAAATGTTGTGGATCCCTCTGCTGATGTCAAAATGGGTTGCCCCTGTGACCAGAAAGAAAGAAAGAGGGGGTGATATTTTGTCCTTGCTGGCTGAGCAGGTGCCTTGTTCTGACATCAGCAGAAGTCAATGTCAGGAGCTCTGATGGAGTTTTTTTTTACCAATCCATCCCTTTTTCTGTAATAGGAGGTGTACAATCTGGACAGTGGATCAGACCAAACTGAATCAGACTCAGCTGTCCAAATTGCCCCAAAGCTGTGGGATATCCTGGGGTTTCTGGCCAACTGTGAAGCATCTCCCAACTTTTCCAAAAGCAGGGCAAAATTGGAGTGTGTGTGTGTGTGTATGTATGTGTGTGTGTGTGTGTGTGTGTGTGTGTGTATATATATATATATATATATCCACTCACTGTACATCATGAAGACATGCAATGGGATCTATTCATGGTGAGGCTGAGGATTTGGCCCAGTGCTGACAAACCTTGTGACTTAAAAGGAAGTCTGGAGTTGAGGAGGAATAATCAATCACAAATATTAAGGAAAAAAATATGGTCAACTATAGTCTCTTACTTTTGGGATGATTTAAACCAGATTTTTTTCAACATTAAAGTATATTCCTTCAAGTCACCTGTCAACCTACGGTGATCCCAAGAATTTTGTAGAGATTTCTTAACCAAAGAATGCTCAGAGGTGGTTTGCTTCTGAAGTACAGCCAACATCACTTCATATTCTCTGGTAGTCTGCACACTTGACAGGGGGAAAAGAAGCAAGGCTTTGGCCAGAATCCAAAGTGTGTTTTAAGTCTCCTTTTCAGTTGTACTTCTCTTTATACCTTCTGTGCTTCCTCTAGTCCAGTGATTCTCAACCTATGGGTCCCTGGATGTTTTGGCCTACAATTCCCAAGAATCCCAGTCAGTTTATCAGCTGTTAGGATTTCTGGGTGTTGAAGGCCAAAACATCTGGGGACCCACAGGCTGAGAACCACTGCTCGAGTCCAAGGGACTGCATATAAGAGTGCCCTCCCCAAGGGACTTCCGGGCGGACGGAATGGCGGCAGGTCGAGTGTTTTGAGTGCTCTGAGAGCTCCTGGGACACTTTGCCTCTCTGACCGGGTAGAGCCAGGAAAGGCTCCCTCTCCCTGGTGGATATATGGCCGGGTAGACTGCTAAGCCCAAGGGGCAAACCGCCGACGGTCCTGGAGGGCCCCCCCCCTCAAGGGGGAGGCACAACGGACCCGGCAAGGTTGCCCAAGGGGTCAGCGGGTCGGAGAGAAGCTGAAGCGGAGGAAACCTCCGCCCAACTGCTGGCTCGTCCGCCTTCAAGAACGACTAACAACATAAATGTAAGTGGAAATAACAAAGAATAACAAAGAATCCATTTCTGAGGACTTTGAATAACTTCCTTTGTACCTTAAAACCAATGAGAGACTGTCTTAGTGATTGAAATCAGATACAGAAAAGTATTGGAAGATATGCACAGTGAGTTGTATTTCGTAATTGATCTATGCTCCCTTTAAGGCGCCTTAAGGCTCCCTAATGCACTCTGCTACATTCCAATATACGGAGAGAGCAAGGGAAAGAGCAACGAGGAAAGAAGCACCTGACGTGAAGAGAAATAATCAGCAACAACCAGCGAGGAGCTAGCTATACAATCTACCATAAAGCATACTCTCAACAAACCAGCAGGCTAACAAATCAGCAGGCTAACAAGCCGTAAGCAATCAGCTAAATGTCCAACCTACCAATCTATTAATCTAACAATCGAGTAATCGAGCAATCTGACAATCCAGCAATCAACCAAATACTTAAATACGATACAACCCATTTGACGGACCAAACGACGGATACCAGCTGGGAGGACCTGCATGAAACCACAAGCAACACAAGCGGAGATTCCAACACACGCCGCGAGAAACACCTGAAGAACTCCTTAGGACCCAGCTGGGACGCTAACACCGCTCTATCCGCTCTATCCCGGTAGGGAAAGGGCGGAGAAGAGCCCCCACCAGAAAGGGACAACGCGGAGGCGGTGCAGCAGCTGAGGAAAAAAGCCGGAATAAAAATCCAGGAGTTGGAAAAGAGAGCCGCAAAGGACGCAATAAAGAGGAAACAGGGAACCACTCACCTGATCGACATCCACGAGGACGGAGGGAGGACAGGGAGGAGGACGGACAGACAGCGGGACAGACGGACGGTAGAGGAGTCGAGACCCCCGCAGAGGAGCGGAGGCAGCGGCGGGACGGCGGACGGAGAGAGACGAGGAGGGAGGTCTCCATGGCAGGACGGCGTGAAGCAAACATGGCGCCGTAACAAAGCAGAGCAGCGCGGGGCAGAAAAGCAGAAGCCAGGAAACAGGAAGTAGGAAACAGGAAGTAAACAACGCATACCATAGAGATCAACGCAACACAGATGGAGGGATATACTACATGAATGGACAGAGAAGACTAAGAAGTAAGATCAAAGACAATAGAGGGAAAAACAATAGTGGGGAAGAGTGAAGCCTGGGAAGTAGAAGTAGAAGACTGGGATGAACTGAGAAAAACAATTCCCAGAACAGCCCCCAGAAGGGAGTAGTGAGGCAAAATAAGCACAAAATAGAAAGTACCCCACAAAAGAAAGATAGGGCAAGATAGACAAGCGGGAAAGAGACTGAAGTGGTTGAAGCGAATCCAGGAGAAAGTCAAAAGGAGAAGGAAAGGGGGAATAAGAGGGGAAGGTTATAAGACTTATTCTATAAACCAATAACCAAAAATATATCCCCCCCCCGCCCCCCTCACAACTGGAGACAATCGGGACGAAGCCATACACCCCCCAAAGAAGATATTAAATTGAATTTATATTAATCAACTACTTAATACATATAAATAAATAAATTAAAAAAAAAAAAAGGTAAAGGGAGAGTGACCTGGAAAAGGGGGAACAGAGAGGGAGAGAAAGACGAACTTATATCAAATTGCTAAGACAAAAATTAAAAATAAAAATAAAAAAAATAAAAATAAAAAACAAAAACAAAAACAAAAAAAAAAACAAACAAAGTAAAAACAAAACAAAAAATAAATAAAAATTAATTAAATTTAATCAAAGCGAAAAACCCGTGAGGGTAAAGTCAGCAATAACAGACCCTACCTGTAAACCAAACCAAACAGGTAAACCCACTCCCCAACAACCATCAAAAAAAAAAAAAAAAAAAATTAAAATAAAGCCTAATACTTAATGAAATAGGTAGCAAAAACTATCACTACCATTACTATCCATAGTATTAACGGTGCAACTCCTACCCCCCCCCCTCGAAGAAGAAAAAGGACAACAGGGAGGAGACGGAAACAGAGAGTGAGGAGTCAAAGAGGAAAGGAAAGGAGAAAACAAAAATGGCCACACCAAAAATAAAAACAGACAAAGAAGAGCCCAAAACTCAACAAAGGAAACAATCTTTGCCAGATAACCCAAGCTCAAAAGACATTCTGAGGGAACTACTAAAACTTGCAGAAAATCAAAAAGCATCACAGGAATCACAAAAAGCCTTTCAGGAAAAAATGTTAGAAATGAAAGGAGAGCTGGCAGGGGAAATAAGCGGTATCAAAGAAAAATTACATTCACTCCAACAAGATGTAAATGAAATCAAACTAGACAAAAAGAAAATTGAACAAACACAAGACAACCTGAAGGCGAGGATGGACAAATTGGAAAGCATGAGCAGTAAATTAGAAGCAAGACAAGAAAAACTTGAGATAAAAGAGATGGAATTCCAGCTCAGATATAGAAACATCGAAGAGGACTCCAATGAGAACATCAACAAAATAATATGCAAAATAACGGCAGATCTACTAGAGCGCCCAGAGGAAGAAATATCAGACAATATTGAAAAAACATATAGAATCATGACCAACTTTGCGAAAAAAAATAAAGTAGCTCGGGATGTGATAGTCCACTTTACAAAAAGAAACTTTAGAGAACAAATACTAAGAGAAAACAACAAGAAACCACAATATTTCAAAGGAAAGAGAATTTCCATCCTGAAAGAACATCCCCCGAGTATCCTCAATAGGAGAAAGAAATACATGTTCCTAGCAGAGTTCTTGAGAAAACACCAAACCCGTTTCAGATGGGAAAAAATCGAAGGAATGATGATCACCTACAAAGAAGAGAAATTATGGATCACATCTGAAGAAAAAGCCAAAGAATTCCACAAAAGAATGTTGAAAGATCTGGAAAGAGAGAGAACACCTGATGACCACGATAGCAGAGAGAGTAAAAGGGCAAGACTCCTATCCCCGACCCTCAACATCGAAACGACGACCTTGAACACCCCCAAATTGGATTTAGACGCACCCGAGATAACAACACAATAAAATATTCAAATGCAATTAAAAGTCTGGAGTAATAATATTAATGGCTTAAATTCACCATGGAAAAGGAGGAGGGTGGTCAACCAAATAAAACAAGGCAAATACGATCTGATTGCCTTACAAGAGACACACATAAACAATAAACAAACATCCAACCTAGTTCAAAAAATATTAGGCAAGGAATATATCTCATCAGCAGAAGAAAAAAAAAGGGGTGTAGTTATCTATGCGAACCCAAGGTTAGCGACAAATCTGGCCTTTAAAGACCAAGAAGGCAGAATGATAGCTATCAACGTAAATCAAAACGGTCAGAAATTACTTTTTTGCAACATATACGCCCCCAACGGCCCGAAGACGAAATTCGTCAAAGAGCTAAGGGAAAACCTGTCCAAACAAACTTTCGATAATCTAATCATAACCGGGGATTTCAATGGGGTAATAGACGCCAAACTAGACAAATTGACACCGGGCAGAAAATCAGACCCCAAAGTAAACCAGTTACCAAAAACATTTCTAAACTTGAAGGAGGAATTCAATCTAAAAGACATGTGGAGGACGACACACCCCACAGAGAAAGATTTTACCTTCCTATCAGACCGTCATCAATCCTGGTCCAGGATTGATATGGTCTGGGCATCTAATTCAGTCATCACAAAAAATTCAAACACAAAAATCTTACCAAGATCCCTATCAGACCATTGTCCTATTGAATTTACCTTAATGCAGACAAAAAAGACATTCAGATGGAGATTAAACGACAATCTCCTTAGAGCGGAGGAAGATATAAATAAAAATAAAGACCTCCTAAGGGAATTCTTCAAAATCAATGCAGCAAAAGAAACCCCCCCGCACATTGTCTGGGATGCCAGTAAGGCAGTGATGCGAGGATATTTTATCAAACAAAATTTACTTAGGGTAAAACTGAAAAAACAAAAGATGGACAATGTGACGGACCAAATCTCCCGAATAGAGGTCGAACTAAAACAAAACCCCCTGGACAAGACATTAAAACAAGAACTTAAAACCTGGACCTCTCAAAAGGAAAAATTAGAAACAGACCAATTAGCTAATCAACTCAAATTTATGAAACAGAGAAATTTCCAACATGCAAATAAGCCAGGCAGGTGGCTGGCCAGGAAAACCTGGCAGAAAAAACAATTACAAATTATAACAGAAATTGAAAGAGAGGGGAAACATTACACTAAAGAACAAGACATAATAGGTCAATTTTACAAATATTATCAAAAATTATATGCCAGGGATAATATAAAAAAAGAAGACATAGTATCCTTCTTGAATAAACAAAAGTTACAGAAGATAACAGACCAGCAAAGACTAAACCTAAATAGAGAAATCTCAAGGGAGGAAATCAAAAATGCAATCAAAAAGATGGACAGCAACAAAGCCCCAGGGCCGGATGGGTTCACGGCGATCTATTATAAAGTAATGTTGGAAGAAATAACACCCTATCTCCTTGAAATAATGAATGGAATTCTACATGGAAAAAACCCGCCACCAAACACCTGGAAATCGGCTTATATTACTATGCTACATAAAGAAAACCAAGACCCGAAAGACGTAAAAAACTATAGGCCCATATCTCTCCTTAATGTGGACTACAAGATCTTTGCCAGTATACTCGCTGAAAGGCTCAAACTATTCCTGAAAGAGTGGGTCAAAGAGGAACAAGCAGGCTTTCTGCCCAATAGGCAATTAAAAGACAACATTAGAATTATCCTAAACACCATAGAGCACCTAGAGAAGAATAATCAAGAAGAACTAGCATTACTAAGTCTTGACGCCGAAAAGGCGTTTGATAATCTCAACTGGGATTATCTGAAATTATTAATTAAAGAACTAGACTTAGGTTATCAGTTTCACAACGCCATCAATTCAATTTACAACTCCCAAGAAACTAGGATGATAATAAACATGCAAGAATCAAGCACCCTGAGAATTGGTAAAGGCACGAGACAAGGCTGTCCCCTGTCGCCTCTATTATTCATCTTGAGCTTAGAAACCCTTCTCAATTCCATCAGAGAAGATCCCGAACTAAGGGGCATCAATATAAACAAGGAAAGGTATAAACTGAGGGCTTTCGCGGACGACCTAATATGTATTATCACCCATCCCATAGAAACAATCTCCAAATGGATTACTAAAATTCAAGAATACGGGTCAGTAGCGGGCCTAAAAATAAACAAAAGAAAGACGGAGATACTAACCAAAAACATGTCCCAAAAAAGAAAGGAGGAACTTTCCACCCTAACAGAATTTAAGGTAGTAGAGAAAATACGTTACTTGGGAATAACGATAACAGCTAAAAACTCCCAACTAACCAAAAATAACTATGAAAAGACATGGAAAGAAGTACAGAAAGATCTAGACAATTGGAGAAATCTAAAGCTATCTCTGTTAGGGAGAATCTCCATAATAAAGATGACCGTCCTGCCCAAGATGTTGTTCTTGTTTCAGTCCCTACCAGTTATCAGAAATATAAACATTTTCAAGGAGTGGAACAAAACCATTTCTAAATTTGTATGGCAGGGGAAAAAGCCCAGGATCAAGCGCCTGACACTCATCGACGACAAAAAAAGAGGTGGCCTCGGCCTCCCAGACTTGAGGTGCTATTACGAAGCCTGTGGTCTAATCTGGATCAAAGACTGGATCCTATTAACAAATAAAAACCTACTAATTCTAGAAGGTGCTGACCTCAGGCGAGGCTGGCATGCCTACCTTCATTACGAAAAAACAAAAATAGAAAGGAATTTCAATAATCATTATATAAGAGCAGGCCTATTGAAAATATGGGAGAGATACAAAAAAAGACTTTACAACAAAACCCCACAGTGGCTTTCATCCCTAGAAGCCCTCCATAGGAGAGAAATGGGTTGGCAACAATGGCCCACATATCGCGACATCCTTGAGAAGGCAGAAGGAAAATATATACTTAAGGATGAAAAGAAAATAAAAGAAATCTTTCCTAACCTCTCTTGGCTACACTATAGACAACTAGTCGACATCTACAAGAAAGACAAAATTGCAGAATTTGCCGATCAAAATGGTTTCTTGGACGGCATATTGAAGACAAACAACAAACTTATTACAAAACTCTACAGAAAACTACTAGAGTGGACCACCGAAACGGAACAAGTAAAAGACTCAATGATCAAGTGGGCCCAAAACATAGGCCACCAAATTGAACTGAATAAATGGGAACAAATCTGGAACCAAAGAATGAAAGCAACATACTCATATGAACTAAAAGAAAATCTTGTAAAAATGATCCATCGGTGGTACCTGACCCCCCAAATCATCTCAAAATGTTATAAAAACGCTTCAAACAAGTGCTGGAAGTGTGAACAACGGATCGGGACTTTCTTCCACATTTGGTGGTCGTGTCCAGTAGCCAAAAGATACTGGACAATGATTCAAAAAGACATTCAAAAGATCTTAGGAATACAAATAGAAAAGAAACCAGAATACTTTCTCCTAGGAATGTATGACATCAAGGAAAAAAAAAACAACGATAAGCTATTCCAATACTTAACCACTGCAGCACGAATTGTATTTGCTAAAAAATGGAAACAGAAAGAAGTCCCCCAAAGAGAGGAATGGCTCAACAAAATTCTTGACATAATGACCATGGACGAACTGACTTATTGGATAACACCAAACCATGGCATTCCAAGTAAACCTACAAATTGGGGCTTGGTAAAAGCCTTTCTTAATAAATGGAAAATAGACATCATCTACTAAAAACAACAACCGACCAAAGAATAAAATAAAATAAAAATAAAAACAGAAAAGAGTAAATCACAAAACTTACGCAACAAGGAAGGAAGAAATAACAAAGAAGTTATACTGAAAATATTCATAGAAAATCCTCATCGAATGGATGGAAGCCCAAAGTTCCGTTTTAATCCCTCTGAGCCCACCCCCCCCACCCCCGCCCCACCCCCTTGCCCCTCCTCCCTACCCCCCCACCCCCCCCACCCTATATCCCTTGGGGAGCATTTCCAAACCAAGGTAACCTTGTACCTCTTTGCTTGTACTATTCGCTATATACGGTTCCCCCCCCCCTACTTATGTATTTATATATCTATGTATTTAATAAAATTTATAAAAAAAAAAAAAAAAAAAAAAAAAAAAAAAAAAGAGTGCCCTCCCACGCATAACAAAGGGCTGTTGCTAAAAGGAAAGATAATTCATCCTCCATACATACATGGAAATGCTTTCTACCTGTGCACAAGGTGGTTTGTAATCCAAACAATATTAAATGTCAGTTAGTAAGAAAATGGAGTCGTAGCGTTTTTTAAACAAAGATTACAAAATTGATTTTTTTTATTGTCACACAAGATGCACTTATAAAATCCATACAGAATGTCATTTTACAGGGGGGAAAAATAATTCCAAGCTTCTTTTGAGCAACAATTAAACGAAAATTAAATTACAACAAATTCACCAATGTTTTTTGAATTCAATATTAATTTATGAGATTTTCTCAAAAATGAACGCCCATCTGAAATGATCATTTTTGTAGATCTGGAATTTGGCTTTCAAGATCTTATTCGCACAACATTTCCAACTTTGGCCACTTCACCAAGCTGAAAGGAAAGGAAACCATGGGCTGGGGGTGAGGAGAGAAATGGCCCTTTTTGATCAGAGAACTTAATTCCGTCTTTGAAGCTTCTTCACAAGGATATAATTTCTGTACACTGATTTTTTTTTATCTTGGCAGTAGCTTTGGCAGCTTTGAGAGACAAACATGTATTTTGAAAGCCATTTCTTAATTTATTAATTTTTTACTTGGCCATTCTGTAAAGGCAATAGATGAACTTTCGAAGTTCTGCTGATTATTTTCAGCATAAATAATGTTTAAAGCAGAGCAAGTAAGCACCTTCAGGGGAACACGTCTGACTGCTGCTCCAGTCCTGTCTGAGGTCTTTGCCAGCTTCTCACGCCCTACGCACCTCAAGTAAAACTATTTTATACTTCAAAACCCAAGCACTTCCTAAGAGTACAATCATTCTACCTAATGTCTGCTTAACATCCAACACCAATAATCAGGCTCTCATTTGCTTTTTGTCAATTTGTAGCAGTTTTTAAAAATCTTAATTGATTCAACAAAACAACACAAATAACACACCCTCTCTGTTTCATTGCAGTTAAAACATTTTTAAGTGCCAAAGTGCAATCCCACAAGTTGGTATGACCCTTCCTCCCCACAAGCTTGTACACTTTATACATCTCAAGACTTCTACATTTCAAGTACAAAGAAAACTAAGCAAAGGGAAAAACACAGTTTTGCTTATTTATCATTCATGTCCCATTAACTTGTTTTGTGATCAAATTCTGGCTATGATGTAATATTTAAGACAAAATATATTATGCAATAATCATTAAAGAATCATTTATTTGAATTATTGGAAATCTTTCAATGTCAAGAATCCCTTGTTATTAATTCTACTCAAAGATTGAAAAAGACATGGCAGAGTTTGAAATCCTTTTGCAGCTGCTTATGAAAGAAAGTGTGTGTGGGGAAAAAAGCTTCTTTTTAAGGTTGCAAAGATTATCCAAAGTTTTCCTTATAATGAAGGTACTTTGATGAAAAGAGATTATGTTCCAGAAGCACAGACTGGTACAGCAGAAATGGATTTAAATATATTTCACACATTCATTCCAGGAAAGTGATGTCGTAGCTTTGTCAAATTGTAGACCTCTCTAAAAAACCATCATTTTTTTTAAAAAAAATCCAGGTTAAAGAGCTGAAACATGACCACTTTATCCAGCCAAGTTATTCATTGTGATAGGCTTGCCATTAATAACTTAAAGTTTAAAATAAATATTGAAAGAAACACCTACTGGCGTCTGTCATTCTTGGTAGCATTTGCTGTCCCAACAGTTCAGTATCTTAAGCACATTCATTTACAAAAGTCTAGTCAATTCTGTTGCCACATATTGTAAACCTGTCTATCTCCAACAAATCCTTCTTTGTAGATCTGTGTTTTGATTCTGAATTGTCCTGGGTTATATCTTTCTCATCTCCATCAGGGGTTGTCAGAAACTGATCAGAGTTGCTAGTCACAAGTTGTGGCACTACACTTTCATTCTGGTGCACAGGTTGACTGGTCACTGAAGAAGGCAACTTTTCATCTGAAAAAGCAAACAAACCAGAAATTAACACTTTAAACAAGAGGAAAATACATTGATTATTGGGCATGGAGGTACTTGTAAAGCTTCAGGGGCATGGAAGTTAAAGTATATCCAATAGTCATGGGCCTGGTATTTGTCTCATTTGTTTCATTCATGTTTTCATTTTGTACCGTTCATTTGGATGGCATGAAACGGTACACCCCTTTTCAGTACAGAAAAAACAGTAAAACAAAAGGAAAGTAGGAACAGAAACCATTTGGTCGCCTGCTCTTCAGACCACTGAGCCCTGCCTATCAGACCAATCGGCGGAGATGCACCTATCACTGCTCTGCAGACTGAGGGGAAAGCATCAAATGTGGTATCTTAAGCCCCATCTTTAGCCTCACTTCTCTTATGCAGATGGAGAGTTAAACTTCTCAGAATTAGTGGAATCTTAAGTAACTCTGATGCTTTTAATCCAGGTCATAATGAAGTATATAAGTACAAACCATGCCATGTTTTTAAGGAGATTTTATTTATAAAAAGGAGAAAAATCCTAAAAATCGGGGGGGGGGGACCCTAAAAACTTGGTGGCCAAAAAGTAGTAGATGTGTCCTCCATGTGTGACAATTTTCATCCATCTAGCCCTAAAACTGAAGAGAAGGGGAGACTGTGAAGGACGCCTGTGGTGGCCAATGGTCTGAAAACTCAGAATTTTTTCCAACACCACAGTTCAAAAGCATCTATCTTCTTTCGCTCAGCCTTCCTTATGGTCCAGCTCTCACATCCATAGGTTACTATGGGGAATACAATTGTTTTAACTATGTGGATCTTCATTGCCAGTGTGATTTGCCTAACTTGCTTCAATCTATCTCTATTGCTGGAAACATATTGCTGGACTAGACTGGCTCTCCAAGGCATTCAAACTGCTCTTCACAACCATGGCAATTTGTGTCCTGATTGCACAATAAGCCATACATTCCTAACCTCTTCTGAAAGAAGATAAAAACCCAAGTCTGTTTATCCTGTTTCTTTTTCCAGGTCTCTTCTGGGAAAGCTGAACTTTTCCCCAATGCTACCAGTTATTTAAACAGAAAATGAAGGTCAGATTAATACTGAAGACAACATTTTAGGGGTTACATGGACCTCAGCAGTTTCCTGCGAACTAGAATTTCTGGGCCCAAAAAAACCCCAAAGCTGAACTTTGCAGTAAACATGGGCTATAATGGCATTGAAATACAGCAACACGGTCCCACTAACCTTGGCTGGACTTGTACTTGCTTTGTGGTTTACCAAGAGGTTTGCCTGGGGTGCCAGCAGGAGGAGGGTTAAACAACTTCTCTTCCATGTTTGCTTCTTTGACATATTGGCACGATTTCCCCAAAAGCACAATGCTGTTAAGTACTTTGAGAGATATTAACCTGAAAAAGACACATGCAGGATTGGATTCCATGTCCTGAGAAGAAACTTCTCAGTCTCTTCCATTAAAAAAAGCCTAGCTCTAGACTAGCTATTGAAAATTGGTTCTATTTTTATTCCTATCCTAAGTATCCTGCCATCAAGAAAATTACCACTATCAAAACCTTACAGTACTAATGGGCTACATATAACATTATTACAACACTGTGTGGGTGTTCTAGAAATGAAGATAGTACAAAGTGCACTTTTCATATTTTAAAACAATTAAGAAAAAGAACATTTAGAACAAGATTTCTATAGAAATGAACTGATACCTTTCTAGGTTTTAGCACTTGCGCATGCAGAAAAACCAACTGAACTACATGTAGAGTTTGTTTCCAAAAGGTAGTAAATTCCAAAATATTGAAAAATGAGATATTGGTGGTGGCATATTGATGGCAAGCAATAGAATATGGACTGATCAAAACTATCAAATCACTTTGCCACAGGATCCAGAAAATTACATTTTTTAACAAAATAGTGCATATCCTCAGCACATTGTATTTTTTCTGTAAAATTTGTTCTGATAAATTTTGGTAAAGTACTTTGACCAAGATGGCAGGAGAAAACAGAAGACCTTTTACTAGCCCCCAACAGACTAACACTTTATCTTTTTGTCAAATAACATATTATCATCCATGATGGCTTCCTTCCATATCTGTGACAGAACTGTGGTAAGAAATGATCTTTGGAGAAAATAGCCAATATATTCTCTTCCCAGTCCTCAATGATAGCTATGGAAGTCTGCCATATTCATTCTTTGTATTGTTTTAAAAAATCTTGTAACCTTACTTTCTGGATATCCCTCATAATTTATTCTTTCAATTATTTCTATTAAACTGTTAATGTGTTATTTCCTTAATATGATTCCATCTTGACTAAAATGCATACAACTGAAGTTAAAATAAGAATAAACTGGATTATTTAAAATACAATGTATTTCTCTTTGAGATATCTTGCAGTGGTGCAAAGGTTGACTGTCCCGCATATACTTTGCCTTTCTGTGAACATATGTTTTGTTCTTATATTTTGTTCTTCACATTTTTATCAATATAAATTCAGAAAAACATTTCATGAATATTCATATTTGCACTTACCCGCAATAGAAGAGAACAACACAGGCATAAGCCAAGACTCCCTGTACTTTTACAGAACTTGTAACCACTCTGATGAGCTAGAAAGGAAAGTATTTCTTAAGACCATAGATTGAACTCTTAACAGTTGTTAAAAGAATTTGTAAAGAGGAGTAACCACTGAAGACTGAAACAAATACAAAAGCAGTTCTCATTACAGGGTGACTCTCCCTTATCCAAAATACTTGGGGCCAATTTTTCAGATTTCAGATATTTTTTGTAATTTTTAGAATACCCTTTTTGGAAAATACATATTGAATGAGGGATGGGTGAAAAAGGGCTAGATGCATATCCAGCATTCACTGAGTTTTCTCAAGGAGATCTTGTCAGAAATCTAGTGGGAGAAGGGGAAGGGAGGAGGACTCAGGGCCCCGCAGCTTACACAAAACCCCTTTAGAAACTAGACACCAAAGAAGGGAAAAGTCAAAATGCATCCAGCTGCCATGAGCTGTGGGAACATTGGAAATCTCCAGAGGCCCAGCCAATCCCTATTCTGCTCTACATCTTTGGCCAGGCAGAAGGGGTGTGTGGTATGGATTGGGCTGGCAATAGGCTAGTGCACAGATTCGATTTTGTTTGGTTCCCTTCTGCCAATCCGGCTTGTTTGGCTGGCTGTAAAAGTAAGGGCTCAGCCGCCACATATATATATATATATATATATATATATATATATATATTTGCCAAAATGGGCCATGTGGCATTCAGTCACGGTTCCTCCTCTCCAATTTGGCATCACATAGCATGAGAAAAGGCTTCTGCATGCTCACATGGGGTTTCCTCATGAGCCCTGCCTGTTGGGCCAAAGACGATTCTGCATCGAATGCCCCACACAGGCCACCAGTTCCTTTGCCCTTGTTTGGCCAGCTGCCAGAGTAAGAAAGCGCAGGGTGGCCAGCAAACCACTCCACCCCTGGCCCCCAGCTGTCCTGAGGTTCTCCTCCTTCTCCCTCCAAAACCTTTCCTTCTTTAGGACACTGATTGGCTCTTTGTGGGGCGGGCAGGGGTCCACCAGTCCCACACAGCCCCCCAGCTCCTTTTCCCTTGTTTTGCTAGCTGCTAGACTTAGAAATGGTGGGGTGGCCAGCTAACCACTCTGCCTCTGACCCGAAGTCATCCTTCTCCCCTTGTCCCTAAACCCTTCTATTGCCCTTTGCTGGGGCTCCCGCCACCTTGCCTTTCTAAATCAGTGAAGCTGACAACCTGCTCTGAACTGCTAAGACTTAAAATAATATGCCCCAAAAACGTGCCCCCCCCCCAAACATGGCTACATTTCCCACAATACATTTTGATTTTTTCCCCCAGTGGATCATACAGGAGTGTTTTTCTAATAAGGCGACAATGCTTTCTTGCTGTTGCTGCTGACCTCTTCCAGTATGTTTTGTGAGAACATGAAATGCAAAGGCTTTGGAAAACGTTTCTCACTATTGTCTGTTTTTATGAGTAAATAAAAAGTGTAATAGTGGGACACTGGGCTGTGTAATGTGGAAGTGCGTTTTTGACACTTGGCAAGAAGGAATGGTGCCCTGTTCCTGCTTCTCCTGGAGAAGTTACAGGGTGGGGTCTGTGGAGGGATACATTCTAGGGAATTTTTAAAAGATTTTATTTCTAAAAAGAAAATAAATTCCTAAAAATTAGGGGATGACCCAAACATTAAGAATTTTGGTGTGGTTACAGTGGTAGATGTGTCCCCCCAAGTGTGGCCATTTTCATCCCAACAGCCCTAAAAATATTGAGAAGGGGAGCCTGGAACCCCCCCCCCCCCATTGCCACCAAAGGACCAGATCTAGCCACATTTTTTGGCTGTGGACAAGAAATGGCTAATTGTCGACCCACCCATTTTCGGGAGGCATGTGAAAACAGTTCTGGGGATTCTCGAAATTCGGCCAGCAAAAACCAGATGGAGGTTCAGCTGAAATGCAGAAGCTTAGCTGGCACTGGGATGCATTTGGTGTATCCCCACCCCTTCTCTTTTCCCTGTCAATTTTTGATGGTGTTGAAGTGAGAGCTCCTTGACGAAAACCTCAGTAGGCACTGGATGTGTAAGTAGCCCCCTTTCCTCAAAGGTGGAAGGGACAGAAAAAATCTTAGGTTGGGGAGTTTTTTGGATTGCTGGAAAATAAACTCCCAACTTATATGTAAATGACTAAATAAAACTTGTTGTATAAAAAAACCCTATATAAAGTTACTATTTACTATAGAATGATCTTCCTCCAGATCATTAAATCATCCTCAGTACCTTTAAATACCTATGTAATACTCTAAAGTTCAGCTCTGCTAATAACTCTTGATAAGAGGCATTTCTGATTAAGGTAGTAAGACAAGTGTCAGAGAAAGACAAATGAAAAGTGGTGGCAAGCTGTGCCACGGTAGAAAAAAAAATGAGACCTAACAATCTCATAACACTTAAGTATCAGTAACTCTTGCATTTGCATTAGGCCCTGAATGCAGTTCACTGGAATAAAAATACTGGCCATGACAGAATTACTTTCCCCCACATATTTGAATTCCTGCTTTCCATCTACAAGCTCCCCTTCTGCCACTCTGAAAACTATCGTATATACTCGAGTATAAGCTGACTCGAATATAAGCTGAGGCACCTAATTTTACCACAAAAACTGGGAAAACATATTGACTCAAGTATAAGCCAAGGGTGGGAAATGCAGCAGCTACTGATAAATTTCAAAATAAAGATACCAATAAAATTATATTAATTGAGGCATCAGTAGGTAAAATGTTTTTGAATATTTACATAAAACTGTAATTATGTAAATGTGGTAGTAGTAGTAGTAGTAGTAGTAGTAATAATAATAATAAATAGAGTAAAATAATACATGCAATAGAAATAATTATAATAACAGAGTAAGATAATAAATAACTTTGTCTTTTTAAAGGCTTTTTCAGTCTTAAAAAGGGCTGAAAAACATTGCTTATACTCAAGTATATATGGTGCTTTTTATGGAGGAATATTAAAACCTCTTGTGAAGAAATAGGGAAATGCTTAGGAAGTGCTTAATTAAAACGACTACATCTTTTTTTGTCATAGGGATGTAGTACCTAAGTTTTCCATTAGCACAACTAATATTTCAGCAACTTATACTTTCAATTATTTCTGTGTAAATAGGCATGTTCCTATTTCTTTACCACGCATGACCAAAGGCAAGTTATCAGTGGAACCTACATTGAAAGACATATTTCAAAGGTCAATTTGCTGTAAAGTCCACAGATACTTTATTGTTAAAATGCAACAAAGTTGAGCATGTAACTTTTACTCTGGTATTTACTTTGTAATGCCTGGATAAATGGTTCAGCCTGAGTTTATCTCACACAGATTTCCCCTGCAGAGATATTAATTCAAAGGTTCAGAAAAAAAATACATAGTGTTTTGGAACTTTGGTACAGCTTTCCCCCCACTAGCAACTGAGGGATTTTGTAATGTGACAACAAATATATGACTTACTAAAACAGCCAGTGGGAGTGGAATAAAACCCATTCTTCTGGAAACGGAGTCACTATAATCTGTGTATGCCTGGGGGAAAAGAACTGAACCTGAGCTTTAAAAATATAGTAACAGAAAATGAAAGTAAAAGAAGTTCCACTGCAATTAGTCACACATTTTAGATAGAATCAGCTGTTGCTAAAGGAGACGGCAGGCTATAGCAGGGATGGGTAAGTAATGCAGGGTGTTTTCTGCTGATAAGCTATGTCCATCCAGTTTTGTTTCTCCTTCCCGCAGCCGTTCCAGCAGGTTGGAGTAAATAGGAAGTTGGGTCACCCCAAGGGGTCTCCCAATAAGCCAGCAGTTTCTTGCCTCCTCCTTTGGCTGTTTCCCTGCTATTCATTTACAGCCACTTTTTCTAAGTTCCAGGCAATATTAAGGATTTACTATCCTTGTTTTCATTCCCCCCCCCCCCCCCTCTTCTTTTCCTTTTTGCTATCTGTCTTTTCAGATAACATCTTGAGGGCAGGATCCGCCTTGTTTAAATCTTTAAAAACATTTCTAGGGGAAAATGTTTTTAAAATTCTTAAAACGTGCAAGCCACTGACAGCTTTTCTTTAAAAAAGCAATAAATGCAATACATACATGCTATTTTGGAAAAGAAGAAAAACATATTTTAACTGGACTTGCAGGTGGACATATATCTTTGTGGAAGGAGCCCCTGGTGGCACAATGGGTTAAACCCTTCTGCCAGCAGGACTAAAGACCGACAGGTCGGAGGTTCGAATCTGGGGAGAGCACGGATGAGCTCCCTAGGTCAGCTCCAGCTCCCCATGTGGGGAAATGAGGAAAGACTCCCACAAGGATGGTAAAACATCAGGGAATCCCCTGGGCAGTGCCCTTGCAGATGGCCAATTCCCTCACACCAGAAGCGACTTGCAGTTTCTCAAGTCGTTCCTGACATGAAAAAAAAACCTTGGTGAAATTAATGGAATTTAAATTTATAAAGGAAGATCAAGTCTTTGGGGAAAATTCACCTTGATTTGGGGGAGTTGTAGTTTACCTACATCCAGAGAGCACTTTGAACCCAAACAATGATATATCTGGATCAAACCTAGCACACATACCTGATATACTGAACTTTGATGACTGGAGAGTTTTGGGGGGAACTGGCCTTCCTTTCTGGGAATTGAAGTTCACCCACAACCAGAAAAACTGTGACCCCCATCAATGACGGCCCTAGACCAAACTCGGCATACAGAACCCTCATGGCTACCTCAACTTATTGGAAGGCTTTGAAGGGACTGACCCACTATAGTAGTTATAGTGTACCCTACAGCCAGAGAGCACACTGAGCCCCACCAATGATGCATCTAGAGCAGCAGTTCTCAACCTGTAGGTCCCCAGGTTGAGAACTACTACAAGGTGGGGGTAGACATTATTGGCCCCATGTCCACCCCCACCTTGTCAAAGGGGATAGTGACGACAGGGATTGACTGCAAAAGCCCTTTGGTTTTATCCTTGGCTTTACCAACAAATTGACATGTTTCACAGCCTACAAGTCCCAAAAATCCCAGCCAGTTTGCCAGCTGTTAGGATTTCTGGGAGTTGAAGGTCAAAACATCTGGGGAACTACAAGTTGAGAGCCACAGATCTATAGCTAACTTGCCCAACATAACATACTTTTAAGTACTGCTGGAGTTTTTCAGGGTTAAACTGGCATGATGTGAGTTGTTCACCCACAACCTTATGCATTTTGTACAATACAAAATGACTTTTTCAAATAACCCAGGCAACAAATAACAAATAAAGCCCCCATTAGTATAGTGGTGAAAAACATTCTCACAGCTGAAGGAATAGTAAACATTGCAGTAAAGTCTCATAGAGTGTGGATATTTGTGACTAAAATATACCAAAAATTCACAAAGAGATCTGAACACAAAAATCCACCAGTCAGTTATGCTCTTTGACTCTTTAAGAGTAATGAATAATGGAAAAGGATGCTGCGGAGAATGACATTTGCAGATAGAATGTTCAGAAAGAAAGTAAATTGCTTTTAATTTAAGATGGCACTTCAAGTAAATCTCTTTACACCTGTACACATTATTTTAATTACCATGACAAGGTAAGCTTTCCCTAACACCAGACAACCAAGTATTTCCTAATATATGATTGGCTTCTATTTTCAAGAACACAAGTGTAAGAAGTCATTTTCATTATCTCACTTACGTTTTTCTGCCGACTGCTAACAAGGTCAAATGCAAGGCTTGCTCTGTATTCACTGTAGACCTGAGAACAAAACAACACCCCAAAATTCACGTACTATTGTTATTAAGTAAAATCCTCACAAAATGCATTAGTGTTGAAAATTTTTACAACAAAAAATAAAATGGAGACTTGCATCTTAGGTTTATATTCCTAGCAATCTTCAAACACTCATTCATCATGGGAGAGAATGTATTAGCAATCAGATTCCTATATTTGAGGTGACAATTCCCATTAAATGAAAAGAGGGCTCCCCTTGCCTATGGCTATATGCAGGTAACTTCCATCAAAGCAAAAAAAAGGAGAAAGGTACAAATGGTTCAACACTTGAACTTAATTTCAAATGTGTTTAGCAGATAAATTTGATACTTACATCAGCAGTGATATCATTAAATTTCGTTATAAAAGCATGCTTCACAATGTCCACGGCAATTTCTGATGCAATCACCATACAAACATCTGGAAACAGCACCCAAAGATGGTCTGTAATGATAAGAGAAATATTTCTAGAAAGCTGATATGGGGCAAAAAGTAAATGATAAAATGTAAATACATACACTTCAAAGCTAGAAGGCTACAGATTATAAACAATGGAGTACTCAGAAAGAACTATTGGTGGGTACAATTTCCGTATTTGAACAGAGAGCTTGTTCTGATAAAAGAAATCATTTCAAGAAATTCCTCATTGGCAATGAGTTATAGCTAATGTGGTTTATATACATGGTATATGTCAGAGCAGTTTGTGAGCTAGACTACGGTCCCTTCCACACAGCTGAATAAAATCCCACATTTTCTGCTTTGAACTGGAATCTGTGGTAGTGTGGACTCAGATAACCCAGTTCAAAGCAGATGTTGTGGGGTTTTCTGCCTTGATATTCTGGGTTATATACCTGTGTGGAAGGGCCTTACAAATCTGGAGAGCAGGGTTTGAATCTCCACTCAGTTATAGATACACATTGGGTGGCATTTGGCAAGTCACAATTTCTTAGCTTCAGAGGAAGGTAAAGGTACTCCCCTCCCAAGTAACCTTGCCAAGAAAAATAAATGAAATTGTTGCCTTCAGTCAGAAACAACTTGAAGGCACATAACAACAAACAAGTTCACAGAGATCATTTGAAAATTCCAAAATCGGTAGTTAACACTATTTGAACGTTTTTATAGGCAGGACAGAACTTTCAAATAGTACTGAACAGAGTCAAGTGTAATTTTGGAAGCTGGAATTGGGGTTGATTTTAGAAGCTAGGAAGGAAGATCATCTGAAATAACCAGAGTTTGCCAGGTAAGACTAGGAAAATAATGTGTGGTGCTGGCAGTCAACATGCAGTGATGTGTTTCCATTTTCTTTGTCTTGCTTATTTATTTATTTAACACATTTATATCCGATCCTTCTCACCCCCAAGAGAGACTCAGGGTGGCTCTCAACCAGCAACCATTAGATGCCAAACAAACAATAGTAATAAAATCACAATTAAAACATTAGTTAAAAACATCAAAATTATAAACATCCATTTAAAAATTAAACAAATCCAAATCCAAAATCTTAGTACAAGGTCTGTCCATTGTCAGTCACATAAGTCATATACAATATTATCGCTGTGTCTGCTGCTCAAATGCTTGGTCCCACAACCATGATTTAAGTTTTTTCCTAAAGAATAGGAGAGAAGCAGACTTTACCTGGATTCCAGGAAAACTGTTCCATGTTCCTTAAGCAAACTATCAGTAGCAGTACATAGTTGGTGAATCTCTCCTTGATGTCTACAAAGAAGAAAAAATTAATTTTTATTTACAAAGATTCCATTTTCCTAGAGAGCTATTATGATGAAGAAGAACCATCAAGAAGATACAGACACACATCAACAATTTCTCACTGAGAGGGGGCCATTCTGGCTTCCTTGGGAAGAAGGGGGTTCCAGAGTCAAGGGGAAGCCACTGAGAAAGAAGGCCCTCTTGCTCATTCTCATCAACCAAGCTTGAGATGGAAGTGGGATCAAGAGAAGGGCCTCTCCTGAAGATCTCAGGGCCCGGGTTGGTTCGTAAAAGGAGATGTGGTCAGATAAATAGCCTGGACCTCCCCCCCAGCACCAACTGCTGCTCTGGGCCAGGGTGAAGAGAGAGGGGACCAGGAAGACATTTCCACCTTGTCTTCTGTGCTATGCTAATAATATAATACAATATATTGTATATACATATATTTATAATATTATAATTTAATGTAATATAAAACTAATAATAATGCAATATTATAATTATATATTATCACATGTAATATTACTAATAATATTACAATATAATGGTATACTATAATATAGTAATATGTAATACTGATATTATGCTATTATGCTAATAATATAATATATTGTATGTATATATATCTTGTAAGCTGCTCTGAGTCCCCTTCGAGGGCGGCATATAAATGCTGCAAATAAATAAATGTATAAATAAATTTACTGGAGTCAGAAGTAACTCTATGTATTATAGTTGCTGTTTTATGAATTTTAATGTGTTATATTTTAAATATGTTTGCCCAGGCTTACCCCCATGTAAGCCGCCTCGAGTCCCTTCAGGGAGATGGAGGTGGGGTATAATAATAATAATAATAATAATAATAATAATAATAATAAGGACCTACTCCTAGACAGTGCACACAGGATCACAGCTATAATGTTCAGTTTCAGATTCCAGGAATGGAATGGAATTTAATGAGCATAGAGGAAAACCTTTGTCTATGGGCATATTTTTGGTATCATACTCCAAGGCAGAAAAATCTTCTCCAACCAGTCTTCCATCAATTAAATGACAATTGAACAAACCATTTATATCAAATTCATTCATAGCTTAAAAGACATCAAACATAATGGATTATCATACCTCACATAATTATACATACCACTGTTTGACATCTGAAATAGATTGTTCTTTTCAAACTTCTTGAAGACACTTCCTTTTATTTCAACGAACTGTAATGTGATGAAAGCAACATTTCCTCACTTTAGATTTTTTTTAAAAAAAAACCTTCCATTTAAAATGTATTTTCAAAAAAAGTGATTACAGTACATATGTTAACAGAAACATTACTGCATCATAATTGCTTTTCAGAAAGATAGAATGTTAAAACCTTTAAGACAAGTATTACATCTATCCAACACTTACGTTGTTAGACATCATGATAGTTAGAAGTGACTTATTGTGGGAATTGAAGGCTACATTGAGTGTTGTTGCTTGGACCATTATAAGGATAGCATGCAAGACTGTAGTCAATTGTGTTAAGGAAAAGAAAATATTAGTCTACTATGCACAGCCTTCTGAATTCTGAGCTACATTCCCTCCCCAAAGCAAGCAAAACAGAACTTATAACATCAATCTGCTAGATTATTCCAAAATTCTAGTAATTTCTCTTAAGTGCTGATTTTAGTATATTACCAGCTCACTGTATGGTCCCAATATTTCCAAGAGAAGATTCAACAAATGATAACACTGCTGTGCTAAAACTGGTGTATATGGATTAGTTACATTAGCGGTGGGTTTTATACATTTCCATTACGGATTTTGAATCATGTAACAAAATATTCCCCTAACCACACCGATAGCTGATTTTATGTTAGTATAAAAATGCATAAAATAAAATGATCCATAAAGACTTTTAAGTATGACAACCATATATTTTAATTTTAACCCTCATACTATAAACTAAGATATATGTGAAGGGGTTTGTTGGTCTATTTTACAATCTTCCATAAAAAAAACCAGTGAGGCTCAAATCAGCTAATATAAAAATGTATTTATTACATTTTAATTTTGCTAATGCTTCATGAGACTGAGAGTGTCATACTCACTCCCATTTCATCCTCCGAACCCTCCCCCCATGCGGCTTTCGCAGTGGTGCAATGGGTGCCAGCTGAACTGCTGACCTGAAGGTCAGCGGTTTGAATCCACGAGACAGGGTGAGCTCCCGTCTGTCAGCCCCATCTTCCCATGCGGGGGGACATGAGAGAAGTCTCCCACAGGATGGTAGCACATCCAGGCATCTCCTGGGTAACGTCTCTGCAGACAGCCAATTCTCTCATACCAGAAGTGACTTGCAGTTTCTCAAGTCACTTCCGACATGATAAATCCTCTAAATGATGTCAGCGATATGTACGATCTTCTACTGGCCATTTATTTAAACAGTAAACACCATTCTATTGCAAATTTGTTACAGCAGGTACAGCAAATGCTGCACCATCAGGTCTATTGGAGAAAGCCTTTTACATGAAGGATAATATTGTGTGGGCACAATGCTGACAAAGGAATGGGGATTCTTTGACAGCATTACCATCACAAGACAAGACCAAATATGGATTCAGTCATACTCACAGGGCCATTTCCCTATTTCAAGCAGCAGGAAACAGTTGCACATCAAGAGAAGCTCAATTGTAACTCAGCTTTTAAACAATAAATAGGATATCTGACAAGACTAGTGGAATTTTCATAGACCAAGTTTACGCAAGACTATATATAAAACTATATATAAAGCATCAAGATGATGCACAACACACACACACACACACATACACACACACAATATCCCCTGAAAACACATCTATTAATACTTTTGCTTCTTATCTTTAGTACAAGCTAGTGCTATGTCTGTTCATATGTGGTGATTAATGTATATGGATAAGAATTATTTCATGAACCATTTCAGCTTTTTAAACCTTAAATTTTGGCTCATTTTCACCCCAAAGTCACAAGTGACTTAATAAACATGACAGACACATGTACATTTTATGTCACTAAGATGTGTAAATGTGTTCATGTGTTTCTTGACCTTAAGTTATTTCCTGAGTCCTAATCCAAGACCCAACCATCACACTGAACCACAAATCTATTAACCGCAGTAAAACCAAGCTGTTTTAGTTATTGTTTTAGCAAAAAATCTATTAGATTCTCTTTTGAAAGAAACTTTTATTTTTCATGCTATTGAGAAAGAACTTGCTAAAATAATTGCATCCGTTCTCAAGTATTCTAAAGCAGATTTGTAGATTTTAAACTTTTTGCATGAGCTCATGAATTTTTAAAAAGCATTTTAGGGTGGATAGACACGAAATTACATTTTAATTCTGACACAAAAGGATACAGACATATAGCACTGCCATGAAAAAATGGGGAATCACACCTATGTGTGCTCTTTTTCTCTCCTTTGGTTCTGTAGCAGTCCAATAAAGAGCATCCAAGATATCTTGACCAAAAGAGGAAAACAATCGATCAGCTACCTAAATTGAGAGAGAGAAAGCACATGCAACAAGGAAATACAACTTTATAAATCATAAGGCAAATATATTCCGACATGCAATGTCTTTTGCAATCACCATCTTTATCTAAATTACCAGAAAGATCCAGAATGAGACTTCTAAAAAATCTGGATGTTGTATTTAAAACACATCAGAAGTCCTACTGTATCTCTTCCGACAAGCCTACCCAACAGTTTTTAACTATGAATTTTAAAATCGCATCCTATGTTTATTGTTTTAATTTGTGTCTTATGTATTTTAACATGTGTATGCTTTAATGTATGCTTTTATGGTTGTATTTTAATTCTGTTTTAATATGTGCTCCTATCTGACTATGTTGTGCCCTGCCTAAAGCCAAAAAGAGAGGCAGATGAGTAATAAAAATTATTATTAATATTAATGTTGGGCAGGAGCTATCTGGAATTCCCTGAAAGGAGAATAAGGTAGCACATTTCTATTCACTGAGCAAATATAGAACATATATAACACTGTTCAATGGAGAAAAAGTTTCGGGCCTGAAAATAGTTGTTTTGTTATGATTTTGGGGTGCTGAAAACAAAAATGACATTTAAAAATGTATATTGGCTCTAGTTTTTACGATATAAGCAATCACGTGATCACGTATGGTTGAAAAAATGCATGTTGCGACTTACACCATGGAAGATTCTAGAATACTCTAGAAAGTTTGATGACGCAGTATTAGTGCCGTGTGCAAAAGCCAGAAAGCCCTATATAAGGCCAGACTTAAGACTTTTGAACGGTGAGGGTCAGTCAGTTGAAGACTGAGACAGTATCGTTAAACATCGTTTTACATTGTTCTTTTTACTGTAGTTATGCCTCCTCGCACGTGTGTCAATAAAGCACTATGGAAAAAAGAGATCAAGGCCAATGGACTCCGTCAATGCTGTCAGACTCCTGCTGGAGCATTGTAAGAGACAATCCTTTCCTTGAATACAAAAGAAAAGTCAAGAGAAGCAAACAGGATATAAACTAAAGTCACGATTAAAGCGACATTGAAACTTTCAGACTTTTCAACTGCATTAGGCCTACTAATATAGTTTCTTGCTGCACAAACATAAACAATAGACTAATTAAATAAATATTTCTCATGTATAAACTATTGGCAATATATTTTGACTAAAAATTAGTAAATATTCACGGTTTATATACATGCAGTAAGGTTAGGCGCATTATCATAATATTAACGAATTACCTATTGTGGAGAAAATAGCTGTTGCATAAAAACCAGAGCCAATTAACACATTTAATTATTATATTTGAATTCAGCATGTTAAATTTATTAAGAAACGGCACATTTCGTTTCCGTAACTGAGAAAAACTGAAAATTTGTAGAACAGTGTAATTAGCCCCTGATGTTTAGTGTCAATGGCGAGTTTTTATTTTAGGGATAATACTCAAAACTACCCAGAACAGTGGTTCTCAACCTGTGGGCCTACAATACCCAGAAATTCCAGCCACTTTACCAGCTGTTAGGATTTCTGGGAGTTGAAGGCCAAAACATCTGGGGACCCACAGTTTGAGAACCTAGAGAATATTGGACAGTGGAGAGAAAAAGACAGTTAAAATAAAAGGATATCAATTCATGTGGGGGAGGGGGGGGGGAACCAGGCTCATACATACTCTTGTCTTGGCAGGGTACTATTCTTAGTTTTATAAGCTTTGTCAAAGATGGCATAAAAGGGGCTCCAAGTACAGGTAATCATCCTATAACAACAGAAAATTATCCCTCTCTCTCACTTGTGACTTGGTAGGTGAGGAGCTAACTGACCACTGTGCAATGTAGAAGCTCAAATCCTTATTGCCTGTAGAGCAATTGGCTATGGAATTGTGGAACTTAGCATAGCTACATTGGTATGATGCTAGATGCTAAAAATGTATAGGCCTTAGGCTATTATGTGACCTTCTCCTCGTCCAGTAAATAATTTCAGAATCTATTTTGTAAGAAATGGTATGCTTCTGTGCTTATTAAAATGTACTTCAGGTTGCCTGAAGGAATTATTTCATCCCTTGGTGACATTTATCCATATATTGACCAAGTTAGGGTGGGGCAGAAATTACTAAAATGAATAAAGGGTCTCTCTATTTTTACAGATAGAGAGGATATAGCAACATAGTTATTTACTTTTTGCAAGGCCTACTGTAGCTCTTTCCACTATACACTAGCATACCACACTGATTTGGGGATCACTATCATATGCTAGCCCATGCTACGCTTCATGAGATAATATCATGTTTTGTGGAAAGTCTCCCACCATTATCTAGTTATAACATAGGGGTTGTTGTTCTTTATTCATTCAGTTGCTTCCAACTCTACGTGACCTCATGGATCAGCCCACGCTAGAGCTCCCTGACGGCTGTTGCCACCCCTTCAAGCTCCTTCAAGGTCAAGCCAGTCACTTCAAGGATACCATCCATCCATCTTGCCCTTGGTCGGTCCCTCTTCCTTTTTCCTTCCATTTCCCCCAGCATCATTATATTCTCCAAGCTTTCCTGTCTTCTCATGATGTGGCCAAAGTACTTCATCTTTGCCTCTAATATCCTTCCCTCCAGTGAACAGTCAGGCATTATTTCCTGAAGTGTGGACTGGTTTAATCTTCTTGTGGTCCAAGGACATAGAGGAACAGAGGACAAAAGTCATGCTTTGCATTTGCCAGCAAAAGCTGACCTCAAAAACAGTAGGAATGGCACATCTTTGCTGGCTCTTCTTTCAACCCTGATAGGTTTTTCCTCCTGTTGTGTGACAACATCTGGAACCAATTCAATGTTGGGAGAACACACATGGCTGCACAGAAAAATCTGATAATGCGAATGAAGGCCAGAAATCCGTTTTCTTGGTAGAAATAAGAACACAACTGAAGAAAATATACATTTTCAGAGGTAGTACTCACATATCAATTCCCTCCATGGAAAAGCTTGCTGAATACCATTTTCTGTCTTTCTAATACCAAGCCAAAATGTTTTCAAACATGTTGTTATTTGAGGGTTTTAAGGTATTTAGATTTGTTTCCTGCTGTTGCAATTTGTGTGTACATTACTAAAGCTGTGGCACATGATTTTCAGTACAGTGTCACACTGTTGTAATTTCTGAATACACTTTCATTAATGTATTGTTTAACTATATATTATCAACCTTCTTGTTCTTTTTTCTTTTAAGCTAAAGGGCAAAAAGATAGAAGCTAAGGTGCTGCACACCCGCAAGAGTATTTTGAGAATAGCAAAGAATACGTCATTTCCTATTGTCAATCAGTGGATTATGCGAGGATCCTTACCCCAATGGGCCAGAGGAAGGTGACTAGCCCAAGGCCAATCAGAGAATGTTAAGCCTGAATGTGAATTTAAATGGAATTCCTCAATATAACCACCACTATACTATGTCAACTCTGTAATGCTTCGCTTTATATGATATGCTTCAGGCATGAGCAGGTCTTGCAACCCACCAGCTGGAGCTAGTTACAAGATAGTGTCTGAAAAGTAAGTGGGGCAGATAAAGCAAACCAGGAAATGGATCCAATCACATATAATACCCTGAGAACCATACAAAACCAAAGCTTCCATATATAAACACACATCTATTATGGGTCTTACAAAAGATAAAAGATGCAAAAACATAATTTAGAATGGTGAAAAGTTCTATTATTTTTTCATAAGCCTTGCTAATCTATAGCAAATCATATACGTAGTAATCTAACAGCAGATCCTAATTTATTTTCTCACCACTCCTGATGTACATCAGCAAGACTACAATGCTACTTCATTCTTCCAGGAAAGAACTCTTGACACATAACTCAAGATATATGGCGAGTATCTGCTCCTGTTTACCCTATGTTCATATTCTTCCCAGTATCTTTCTTCCTTTATGCACACAGTAATAAGAGGAGCCAGTTTCATGTACCACTCCACTTACCACATGTATCTAGCAATTCTTCCACAGCTGTCTCTTTTACCAGGGCAAAAGAAAGGAAGGGCAGCGCCTCCTTTAATCCCACATGGGATCACAAAAGGTGCCCCATTCCTCTCTCCACAGGAAATATCTGCATTTCACTTTTGTGAGGGAGCTGTGCCCCTAAACCATTGGTTCTCAACCTGTGGATCCCCAGATGTTTTGACCTTAAACTCCCAGAAATCCTAATAGCTGGTAAACTGGCTGGGATTTTCAGGAGTTGTAGGCCAAAACACCTCATAGGTTGAGAACCACTGCCCTAAACCTTTGTGAAAGTTGGAGGACAACATTTATTTGCAATGTTTTAAAAGAAAAACAGATGTGGCATTTTTTAACATAAAAGAACCCTCACACCCTATACTCAGTGCAGAGACAGTTCTGTTCTTCAGCCCCTGCAGTGCATTTTAAACTGTAGAGGATTTTTCCAAAACCAGAAGTGACTTTCATTAAAAAAAATGTTATCTCCTGGGCAATAAACACCTAGATCCGCCCAACTCTCCACCTCCCAATGTTTTAAAAACCTTCATGGCTCCTAGAGAACAGAGGAATGTTAAAGGCATGATCTTCTGAGGACCGGTGGTGATGGTGGTGTGTGTCCTACATATCTTTAGAAGCTGCCAGACCCTGGTTTACTACGGTGAAACACCTGTCTCATTTAACCAAGGAGAACAGTAGATTTGGCAAGTAGCCTTGATGCCTATTTGCTTACCTCAAGCATATTATAGATGATGTAGAGTTTAATGACAGACTGTCCTCTGATCAGGTGGTACATCATGGAATAGTCAACATAGTGCATCATGAAGTAGCAGATTACCAGTATAACTCCTTTGAAAATATCACAGACCTGAGCAGGCTGCAGCAAACGTCTATCACTGAAATACATAAAGTACATAAAATAGGGTGCATATAGTATACATTTGCAGACAAAACCCAGGAATAAACAATGAAAGATTATTTTTTTCAAAATAAACAAAGCCTCCAAAGTCGTTACAGGCAGTTTCCAAGTTATGAACACGATACGTTCTATAGGTTTATTTTTCTTAAGTTGAATTTGTATGTAAGTCAGAACAGGTACATTTTTAAGTGTAAACCCAGCCAAATATAGATAGTTAGTTAGTTTTGGACAGCATAGGGAAGATTTAACACCCCTGTAGAGTTTATTTTGCTTTCTGTGCCCCTGTTCAGAAGATTTCACTCCTCTTTCTATCCCTTTGAGAATTGGATTTTGAATAATTTGGATTGTTGTAGAAAGAAGGACTGGTGAAAAAGCTTCAGTGGAGACACCTTCCCCATGATAACTCTTTCAGAAGTGAATTTCCCTTCCAAGAGGTAGATTTTCTTCACTTCCTCTTGTTTCACCTCTATTCTTAACTATGAGTCATTTGTAAGTCAGATGTTTGTAACTTGGGAACTGCCTGCATTTCTAAAACTACTGGAGCATCAATAAGTAGATCAGGTTACTCTAATGCACTATTCATAGTTTTTTAAAAAAACAAATAGCTGATGACTCTTACTCCTGAGCTGCTTCAATTCCATTAAAATAAATACTAATTAAATGGTGACTGGATTTTATTTTCTCCTTCTCCCTTCTCATTTGATTTTCGTATATGTCCTGCCATTTAGATGCAAATTTAAACACTAGACTTGTTCTTTAGCCTTATTGAAAGTATGTCAGAAGCTATACAAACTTTCTTTTTGGGTGAAGGATATTATTTTTCCTACTAAACTGTTCGCTGTATGTGCAAATTTTCTGATTTAAGGCATGGACTGCAAATTTCTGTAGATTTTACCTCTCGTTGCTCTTGGACTCATAATTGACACTTTTATTTCATATTTCTCATATTAATTGGATGTTGACAGTGAATTGCAAGAAGAGAGAAAACAAATTGTTTTGCTGTAAGCACAAAACCTCCATAAACATTTTGAAGTGAACAAAGGTCATTTTCTATTTCAAGAACTGACCCAGAATATCCAAAATATGATCAGCAAGCAGATGCCTTACAAAATGCTTTGGGCATGTTACATAGCTTTGTACTTGAGAAGTAAAAGAAATTGAGTCATTTATAGCTAAATTGGGATATACATGTTCTAAACATAAGGTGACAAAGTAAAACTTTAAAAAAATCTGCACACAGACATTGTAGTGATTTTATGACTGAGTCCCTTGCAAATTAGACTATTGACTTGGGATACATTTGTACTTCTTGTTCTAATTCTGAGGAAGCTGGAAAAGAAGGTATAACATTAGGGGAAAGTTCAAACAGCAGCAAGATGCAGGCAGCCTAAGGTTCCATAGATCAATATGCCACTGGCTTGGGTTTTTTATCAATTGCCAAGGACCAGCACCCTATCTGTCCTCATTGGATATAACTGTTTCTTTCTTTCCTGCAAACATGCTGCAGATCAGCAACCAATTCATTCATCTTCCTTAACCACATGGCCAAAGGTAAATAAATATATGGTTGTACCACTGACCTCTGGACTATTCTTTCAAGCTTTGATACATGATTCTGAACTAATTTCAAACACTACTTTAAATTCAGAGCTTGTTCCAAAGCTACTAGCCAGCATCTTCGTTCAGACAAAATCAGACAGTATAGTTAAGCACAGACTCATTTCAAATAGTTATGTAGGCACTTCCACACTGTATACAAGTGTGCCACCGAGGCAGGAGAAAAGAAGTTCAAAAGGAGTCTATTTTGTCTCATTTGGACCAAAGGATTTTTTATTCATCCAAATTGAGCCATTATCTGGTTTAGTATTCACAATTTTAATTAATATATCTATACCACACTTCTTCATAACCACCACCATAGCACTGAATAAAGATTGTTGAAACAACAATTAAAATACATTATTATTATTATCATCATCATCATCATCATCATCATCATCATCTTTATTTGTACCCCGCTAACATCTCCTGAAGGACTAGATGCGGCTTACAAAGGCCAAGGCCTCAATAAAAACAACAGCATAACAATACACATAACATTATAAAGCAAATCAAAACGTTAAGCAATAACAGTAAACAATAAAAACAACACACCATAACACAATAAAACTAGGGCCGGGCCGAATGTAATGGGTACAGATTAAAAAGTGCTGAGTATGACAGGTGCAATGTAGGATTTTAGGGTAAGTGCAATGTGCAGGCAATCCTAAATCTCTGATAAAGTGCTTCTGGGACATATTGCTGGAGTTTGCTATTCTGGAAAGGCACACCGGAACAGCCAGGTCTTCAAACTCTTCCTAAAGACTGCCAGTATAGGGGCTTGTCTGATGTCTTTGGGGAGGGTGTTACATTATTACAAAACAGCACATTAAAAATACTTTAGGACACTAGATTACAGAGATTCGTATCAGCACCTGTCCTTAAAACCACAATGTGTAAACCTCATGATTGCTTTAACCGGAATACCCAGAAAACACAAATAGACACTCGCTACTTACAAGCAAAATAAATAATATATTTAAAGTTCACCTGTCCAATTTAAATAACAATATTTTTAAAAATTACTAAAATGAACCAATGTATTTTCAGTGCTCATATAATTAGCTCTAAATGTATAAATTCAGATACGGTTAAAATTATAGTTTCTTGAACAGCAGGAGTCCAGATCAATCCAAACACATGGTCTATTATATGAGGAAACAGTTTTTCTGTACTTTGGGGCAGTGGTTTGAAGATATTGTTTGCACTCATACTATCAATGGGTAATTAATTAGTTCAGCTTCAAGCACCATTAAATTTTTTCCAAAATAAAAACAGCCCCCTGTCACCACTGAAAAACTATAGAGTATGCAGACAAGTGCAACCCAATGATTGCCTTGCCCACAATTACAAATTTCTCTTCCCAATACAAACATGCCTAAGCTGTTACAGTAAGTTGTAACAGGATCAAGTGTGTGCGTGCGTGCGTGTTAAAGAAAACCTCATACTGTTGATTATTATGTGCAGCTGCTAATGTAGGTCAACTAGTAAGTTTGGACCACACCCAGTGGGGTATAACTGTATGGATTTTAGAATACAGTTCAGCTTTTGATCTGAGGAACCTTTGCTCTGGCATTTTGCTCAACCATTTGTGCTGCTCTCACATTTGGACGAAATTGAAGAAGCTCTATTCTGTATTGCTTACAAGGACCATGTAAGTTTGTTGTACTGTTTTGTTTGCAACACTGCAAGTTTATGTTTTAACTGATAAGAGTCAAGTTTTTTAATGTTCGTTTTTCTCTTGCCTGTGTGCAATGTTATTGTGTCTTCTGCATTGGACCAGACTGAAACCCGCTTGAGCGCAAAATAAGCCATTTCTCAAAAATCTGTAATACTTTTTTTAGCTGAGCTGCTTCTAGTACACAAAATTAAAAATGTTTTCAGCCCTGTTGAACAGATTGCTGCACCAGGGAACATCAATGGATCTACTTGCCTATTTCATTATGTAAATCAAGTTTTCTAAAGGCTCAGATAACAGAGATTTAAATATGTTGTTACCAGAACAACCTTTATTATATGACATTTGTTCAAATAAACGTTTTACAAAACCAGAGCACTACCTCCATCTGCTGGTTAAAGAGAACATTTGTAAGCAATGTTGAGCATAAAACTTAAGATGAACACAATAGCAAAGAAAAACTTTAAACATGTCCTAGATAGGATCAACAGAAGTGACATTTTCAGATGTAAAGACACTGGTTCCATGACTGTTCCCACTGGTTGCTATGTTTACAGATATAAGTATTTTTCCATATGTGATGAACCTGACCGATTAGTTCATTTGAGCAAGTTAAGTGGAATTTATTTTAGTACTGAAGCTCATGCTAAAATAAATCAGTTAGTCTACAAGATTCTTCTCACTGCTTTGTTTCATTTGTGTCCAATCGGGTTGCTATCTGTTATCAAGTCCTCTTCAAATGTTGGCAACCGTATGAATGAGAGACTTTTAAGAATTCTGGCTATCAACAGCCCAGTTCAGGTATTGCAAACTCAGGGCCATGGCTCCCTTTACAGAATCAATCCACCTGAAAAACAGTCTTCATGTTTTCCTGCGGCTTGACTGAACATTTTCTTTTCCAAAGTCATGTTATCTCATGGTATGCCCAAAATATGAGAGCCTCAGGTAATCATTTTGGTTTCTATTGAAGCCAAAATAACAGTCCAGCTAAATATCTTTAATATAAAGGACAGGATTAAAATAAATTCTGTCTAATGTAATTCTGTCCAAAGTCATGTTATCTCATGGTATGCCCAAAATATGAGAGCCTCGGGTAATCATTTTGGTTTCTATTGAAGCCAAAATAACTGTCCAGCTAAATATCTTTAATATAAAGGACATGATTAAAATAAATTCTGTCTAATGTAATCCTTGCTTGACTGTAACTTCACTACATAGACAGCCATTATCCATTAATGGGATAACATGTAGGGGAATAGGAAAAATGCTTGACACATTATATGAAACTGAATTAAGCTATAGAGAAGGGGGATAATTTTCTAATTATTAATCTCTCTTTATTTTGTAGTATAAAAAGTGGTACAGGCAATCTGAGTCATGATCCAAAGAGGTAGTTAGTGATCCAGTGGGACAGAGATGGCTCTTATTCCCTGTTGGCTCTGGAAGAGCAAGGAATCATTTGGAACCAGAGGGCCGAAAGTGGGACATGTTGAATGGAGTAGAAGGTATTTTGTTGTGTAGGAAGCTGCATGTTAGAATTATGTTTATTCTAGACATAGGGCACCTTTATAAAGCTATTTAATAAATGTATTTATTCCGTGGAATCAGGGTTATACTTGAGTCAAGGTTATTTATTATTACATGCCCATTATTTTACTCTATTATTATTATTATTATTATTATTATTACATGTATTATTTTATTCTATTATTATTGGAAGATACGTAAGCACATATACATTGAAGGAGGTTAGAACAATGGTTTAATCAGAGTTTGACAGCTTTATCTTAAATTACAGTTTTATGTAAATATTCAAAAACTTTTAACCTACTGGTGCCTCAATTAGTGTAATTTTATTGGTATCTATTTTTATTTTTAAAATTTACCAGCAGCTTTTCCATTTTCCACCCTCGACTTATACTCAAGGCAATACATTTCCCCAGTTTTTTGTAGTAAAATCAGGTGCCTTGGCTTATATTCGGGTCGGCTTATACTCGAGTATATATGGTCATAGTCAAGAAAAGGGGAACATTGCTGAGCACTGAATCTGGCTGCATTTGAATGGTGACAAGAAACAAGCAGTCCATCAAACAAACTGTAGGTTTATTTCACGTGTGGGAAGCTGAGCAAGAGTACAAGAAATGATTGCTGGGAAATTTGGCCCTTTTGTTAGCTGTACTTCTTCAGCAAGTCTGCAACACTCTTGGCCATAACAAGTCCTATATAAGATAGTTCAAATCCCTTGATGGGTATTGTCAAGGAGTCCTTGGAACAATATAAAATTCTGTTTTGGGCTTGTGTGTGGACCTCCCATACACAAGGCTTCTTGTGAGCTGCCTCCATCTCCTGGGGTCTTTGCAGCTATTTTGTGACCATACCTAGTTAACATGACTGTCGTTTTTCCTACAGTATACATAGAAAAATCAAATCAAATATCTCTATATTTTATATGGGACAAGGAAGCTACCTAATTAATGAGTGGGGCAGTTCAGGATGAAAAACTCAACTATTTTTGAACAATGTTTGTACTTTTTTTTTAAAAAAAAAGGAAGTGGTTTCAGCTAGAAAGAAAAAAATGAATAGTCTGTTTTGCACAATCTGAAAGAAAGGCAAGCAATGTGACTCCCCTGAGGTCAAAGGAAATAGTTCCTGCTTTGGTGAATGTGTATGTAAATGCTGTTCACATTAAAACTACTGTTCATTGACATATTCTATTTTTAAGTGTTCTCTTCCAGTGATAGATTACATCAAAAAGTGCAAATGAAAAAAAAAACCCACTTTGGAACACATGCATCATATGGCTGAACTCAAGACGGACTAGATGGATAAACTTTTCAACTTGATGCTAGTTTAAAGGAAGTATTTTCTATATTCGCATTAAGCTAGTAGGTTCCTCACTTTGTTTGCAGTTTGAATAATTAAAAAAAACTGCATGCGCACAATCAGAACAACATGCTAAGAAAGAAAGGAAAGACACCAACCTCATTCTTAGGCCTCGGTGAGAGCTGTCTCAAAACAAATAGGGCAAAATGAGAAACTGTATAATAATCAATGAAGTTTACACACAATTTTCCTAAAGAAATTTTATCTGAAAACTAATTGAGTGAGGTAACCGTTAGGAGATGGTAAGACCCATTATTCAAAATTATCGATATATATAGCATGTTCTATTTATATATATAATTTCTTGTGACAAAATAAAAGAGTCCTTTGATGGGCAGAAAGACCAATGCAAAAGACACTGTATGGCATTAAAAGATAAGCTTCCAAGCAACATATTTACTAGAGAAAGCATTATCTGCTAAAAACATAGTACTATACGTCATACGAAAATATTTTACAAAGGATATGTCTAGACCAAGGGTCCTCAAACTAAGGCCCAAGGGCCGGATACGGCCCTCCAAGGTCATTTACCCGGCCCTAGCTCAGGGTCAACCTAAGTCTGGACTTGAAAACACACAACAACAACAACAACAACAACAACAACAACAACAACAACAGCAATCCTATCTCATCAGCCAAAAACAGGCCCACATTTTCCATTGAAATACTAATAGGTTTATATTTGTTAAAATTGTTCTTCATTTTAATTATTGTGTTGTTTTTAAGTGGAGTTTTTTTTTTTTGCATTACAAATAAGATATGTGCAGAGTGCATAGGAATTTATTCATGTTTTTTTTTTCAAATTATAATCTGGCCCTCCAACAGTTTGAGGGACCGCAACGTGGCCCTCTGTTTAAAAAGTTTGAGGACCCCTGGTCTAGACCATCTTTTCCAGCTAAATAAACCATGTTTCAAAAACCGATGAACAAACACCCTTCTCTCCTTGTCCCTCCTCATTATTTATTTATTTATTTACAACATTTCTACTCTGCCCTTTTCACCCCCGAGGGGACTCAAGGCGGTTTTACATACAGCAAACAATTTGATGCCTTAAAACACAAGGTGCACTTAAATAAGTATTAAAATAGAATTAAAAAGTACATTTAAAATAATTAAAAACAATACATTAAGAGTTAAACACATAATCTACGAGCATAATCCAGGCCATTCCAATGGTCATTGCACATTGTTCCAAGTCCATCTATTGTAAAAGTTCTCTAAAGGCTTGGTCTTAAAGCCACATTTTTACTCTCTTGCAGAATGTCAAGAGAGAGGGGGTTGATATAATATCCTTGGGGAGGGAGTTCCACAGCCAAGGAGCCACCACTGAGAAGGTGTCTCTGCCACTCGCGCCTGCAAGTAAGGTGGGACCAAGAGCAGGGCCTCCCCAGATGATCTTAAACTCCATAGTGGTTCATAGAAGGAGATACGTCTGGACAGATAAGCTGGGCCGGAACCGTTTAGGGTTTTCCATTCATTGGATTAGCACTGCATTTTTGACTTAGGAGAAGTCAAAATTCTCCTCTATATCTGACCCAGGAATCTAGGGCATAATATCATTTAATGAATTGGTATAATAAGCCAGAATCAGAATGATCATGGGTGAAAGAGAGGTTAGGACAGTGTTTTCCAATTCAGGTGTAATGTGGGAATACAGTTTACTGTTAGCTATGGAAGGCCCATCAAAAATGGTAGACATTAACAACAGGGAAGCAGGGTGGGAATAATTATCTAAATTTGGGGTTTGGGAAGCTGAAAGCTATCATCTGAACCAAGCCAGTGAAAATCATATAATATAGCAAATGTCTGAAGAACACTTTGTCTACTTTGTACACTTATTTTAAGAAATAAATGCTCTTTGTATTTAGTTGAAATCTCAAGTTATAGCTTGAATAAAATGATGCTCTTGGGTAAATGGAAGAGATTTCCATTTGAGCAAGGCAATTTATACATTTCCATAGCATCTGTCTTTCAGCTGCCCTCCATGGACCAGAGTAGAAAACAGATATGGAAGGAGCCAGATACTCACAGGGTGGATTTTCAAAGGCACAAGAAGATGTAGTGAGGTGGTGGGATTTTGTGTGTGTGTGTCAGGAGAGACTTGAGAAACTGCAAGTCCTTCTGGTGTGAGAGAATTGGCCGTGTTCAAGGCTGTTGCCCAGGGGATGCCTGGATGTTTTACCATCCTGGGGGAGGTTTCTCTCATGTCCTGGCGTAAGAAGCTGGAACTGACAGACGGGAGTTCACCCCATCTCGCGGATTTGAACTGCCAACCTTTCAGTCAGCAGTCCTACCAGCACAAGGGTTTAGCCCATTGTGCCACCGCGGGCTCTGGGAGGTGGGGTAAGAAAGAACATTGTATGTGGGGATTCATAATCACTTTTGGGCAGAGAAGGCTAAGGACCTTGTAAAACCCTCATAGTTCCATTGCATTAAGCTATAGCAGTTAATGTGTTGTCAAACTGCACTAATTCTACAATGCAGATGAACCCTTCGAAGCATGGTATAACAAGGATCCCAAGAAATGTGACTCTTAGGATGTTTAGTAAAATAGACATTTTTTTCTCTGGGAAGTGGAAGGGTAACTTCATCTTAACTTTAATGTGAGAATCTACTATGATTTGTTAATTCATTTTTTAATCTCCCATTGCAAAAAATTAAATGTCACTGCTATTTTTACCTATAGAATTTGTCTTGTCTATAGATTAAAATACATTGATAGAAACAGATATATTGGTTAAAAAATGATTTGCTCCATTGTGTTGTCTAAGGCTTTTATGGCTGGAATCACTGAGTTGCTGTGAGTTTTCCGGGTTGTATGACCATGTTCCAGAAGCATTTTCTCCTGAGGAAGTCACAGGGAGGAAGGAGCAAGCTTGTTTTCTGCTTCCCTGGAGACTAGGACGTGGAACAATGGCTTCAAACTACAAGAAAGGAGATTCCATCTGAACATGAGGAAGAACTTCCTGACTGTGAGAGCTGTTCAGCAGTGGAACTCTCTGCCCCGGAATATGGTGGAGGCTCCTTCTTTGGAAGCTTTTAAACAGAGGCTGGATGGCCATCTGTCAGGGGTGCTTTGAATGCAATATTCCTGCTTCTTGGCAGGGGGTTGGACTGGATGGCCCATGAGGTCTCTTCCAACTCTATGATTCTATGAAGCAGGCATCCATAGATGTGGGCGAAACGTCAGGAAAGAATGCTTCCATACAGCCAAGAAAACTCACAGCAACCCAGATTGGCTCAATTTTTGACCACACAATCTATAAAGTTGTGTTTCATGTGAAGAAATCATGTTACCTGACAGCAAAGGAGAAAAACCAGAATATATACTCACCACGGAGAAGTTTCATGTGACATCACATTCCATCCTATAAAGGAAGTGAAAGTGCTCTTCCCTTCATTCTGATTTATAAGAAATAAAAGAGAAAGAGAGAGAAAGAAGGTTGTAATGTTGCTACACTACGTATGCTGACCATCATGGAAAGGGTAGAGTTGATTTGGAGAGCTTTACTTATATGGAGCTTATACAGAGCAAAGCAGGAAAGGGGTATTTTCCCCTATGAGATGAAAGGAATGAATCACATCTTTGTTTTAAGAAAGGCCTGGGAAATCAACCCTAGCAAAAAAGAGCTAGAATAAGGCCTAATGCAGAATCTCATTTTTAATAATCCCAGTCTTAAAATAGGAGAAAAAAAGAAAAAACAGATGACCGCATTTCTAAATATATTTGTATTGCCACTTTTTTGTGGAACTGAATCAATACTTGGAGCATATATTAGCTCTGGTATTATGTTTATAGACACAGTATACTGTTGCAGACAACAGTATACATACATATTATAGAGGATATAAAACTAATTTTTATATTAGGTTAAAATAAATTAAATATACGTGGGATCAATGGAGACTTGACACAATTTAAATTTAGGATTACTAAAAATAAGAAAATTGTGGCATAGTGGAGAAGAAAGCATATTACTCCTCAAAAGAAATGAAAAAGTAGTGGTAGAATGCATTATTTTTTTCTGGTAATCAACCTGCTCAATTCATAACAAAAGTTACTATGATGTTTAATGTAATATCCTCTTCAGGGATACATCAGATATCACAGGGCATAAATCCGAATAAACAATAAACAGTAAAAATCATTTCCTGAAAAAATCTAATTTTTTTTCCAAAATATGTTTTTGCCAAGGATGAATTAACCCTTGAGCCCTGCATCATGGAATGAAATACTTTTTGCTTGTTTTTCATAACTGTTTGATGCCACAACTGTTTGTTTATCCTTTTTGGGCCCCAATTTGAAGGACGGAGCAAGAAATAATGACACAGTGTCATGAGACCTGCAGAAAGTTGAAATACAGCTGGCACCGTGAAACTCTCCATTCTGAAATATTGTTGAATTTGCAGGTATCAAAAGACACCAATAGGTTTTCACTGCATAGTTCTTCACAAATTCTATTATTAGCCATTTTTTGAAAAAAGTAAAACTAATTAGCCAACTATCTAGGTCGAATTCTCCAAATATATCTGGCAGCCTTACTAAAAACATCCCAAAACAATTAAACAAACTTATTTTCTTCATAAATGATCTGTCAAAACCAAAGGATACACAAGTACAGAACAACAGAAAATAATCTTAGTTAGGAAATCCATCTTCATGTTCTGTTTTTGTAAAACCCTAGAGATCAGAGGCTAAAAAGATGGCCACGTAGAGTTCACAGTTTGCTTTTCATACCATTCATGGTGTCATGGGCAGTAATTGACTTCCAAGAAAGAAAAGCATTTTTATGTTTTCAGAGGAATAAAGATGAAAGATTCCAGCAACTATTTTAATCATTTACAAAAGCCTAGAATAAATTGACCACAAACAAACAAATAAAAAAGGAAGACAAGGGATACTTAAATCTCTCCATTGCAATCTTGAATAAAAATAGAATGAAGGGAGGAGCACTTTGAGTTTCTACACAGAATGGAATATGATGTTGTGCCTACAGAAAGGCCTTTCAAAACCAAAGAATCCACACACAAGAGGAAGATGTTTAAGAACCACCCATATCAAGAGATTCTGTTATTTCAGTACTTTAGTACCTAAATGTCATTGGTTAAACACATACCTACCTATAAACGGAATGAACATATATATTTACTATGCGCTTTTCAATTTGTCAAAACATACAAAAATACCAGGAATCTAAAAGCAGCAGTCTTTTACAGAAGAATAACTTATACAGTACACAATGAGCATATATTTACTGCTGCTTAAGAAAGCTGAAAGATGTATAAAAACAAGCTGCTTAAAAGATAGCACCAAACTGCATTTATGCAAGAATTCAAAAATGAACATATTGTTTAGGGAGAAGGGAAGATATATGTAAAAGAAACTTTTACCAGCAGCCAATTGTCATCAACAAGAAACAATGCTGACGTACTTCACAATTCCAAATACTCTGACATCTTAAGTGTTGATCAGTGGCCAATTTTAATCAAGAATGGCATAGCTGGTTACAATTTACAAAAAAAAAATTGTTAACACTGCACCTCTAGTATAAGATACTTTATACGCTGCCAATTACTTACTACCAAGATTGTAAAATTCATTATCTTGGGTTCATGTATGCTAAGGGTTCGATTCAGTGCTAAATGACCAGATTTCTTAGAGCACATGTGTGAAACTCAAGGCCCGTGGGCCAAATCCAGCCTGCTATGTCATTTTCTGTGCCGCTCCAGATGCTGGACTACAATTGCTGTATTCCTCCTCATTAGACATCATGACTAGAGCTGATGAGAGTTGGGATACAGCAACACATGGAAGGCTGCAGTTTGTTCTGTTTAATCAGGAGAGTGGGGTTTGAACTTAAATATAAGGCTTGTAGATATGGCATCTGACGATAACATGAATGTCCTTTAACCTTTCCCCACATCAGAGCCATAAGTGCTGTTGTGTTCAAATTCCCATTATCCCCAGTCCACACAGTGGATAATCAAAACTGATGGGAGTTGTCTTTCAAGAACATATGGGGACCTAAACTGGGTAAAAGCTAAAGAGTAGTGACCACAATGGGTGCATGTATATGTATATCTATACATATGCGCATACACACATATATGATTCTCTGTATCCACGGGTACTCTGCCCATGGATTCAACAACCTTTGAAGACAACCATAAGACTGATGTGGCCCTTGATGAAAAAGAGTTTGACAACCCTGTCTCTGAGATTTCACTAGGGAAAAAACCCCACTAAATTGTCATTTGGACTTTTTAAAGGCACATTCTAACCCATTTGTTATTAAATAAGAACAATGAAATTAACAGTATGGGAACTTACACCGGTGCACATATAAGTGTTTGCCAAGTTGAATGTTCTAACCCCAATCATGCATTAGTTATTAAGCTTTCTAAAACACAAGAAGAGTGAAGTTTCTAAGCCTTTCAGCACTTTCCTCACCCGGAAAGCACCATGTTTGAACAGCAGAAGATTCTGATCACACAAAGTCTGGTAGGGAACTTCTTTTTAGGATTTAAGAATGGAGGCATTATTGAAATGAAGACATCAGTTTATTTAACAACATGCTAGTCCAGATGTCAGTATTTCATCTGAGCAATGTGCCACTACAGTCAACTTTTATCAGCAACAGCATACAACAACATATAACAAATCACTGCAGTCATTAAACTATAAAGAGCTGTTCTAGATAAGAATACTTTTCCTTACTTAAAGCCCCCATTCACACTCTGATGTTTCCCTTCTTTCCATGCTAGCAAGATTTTCTGGTTGTCATTCTTTGGAGCAAATAGGAACTTTTCTTCTTGCCACTTCTCATGTGAAGACAACAATGAGATTTACTAGCTACTCCCCTGATTCATGTTCAAGAGAGACTGTGGTGCATAACGCCCAAAACAGGATTTTACCTTTCTCTGAAAGGTGGAGAGGATATTATCATATTTCTTCCCCCAGTAAGAAGTCCAAGCAAACATGGGAAAGTGTTTCAAAATGTGACTGAAAATATAAAATTTCAGCTTGTATAGTGGCTACACACAAATCAAAGTCAGTTTCCATTTGGTGAATGATATTCACTCACTGTTTACTGTAAATCTAGGGAGAAAATGGTCACTGGTATTCTTTAGGACATGTAAGAGGGCTTGCAATTTTTACAAGTTACAATAAGACAGATATTGCTGATATGTGACTGTAAAAGCTATAGAGAAACCTCATAGCACGTTATACAATCAAAGATGATAAATGAGCTTAGTCAATAGATTCATAGAGATCATTGTTGTCTTGCACTCAAGTCTAATAGTCTTTTCTAACCTGAACACAAAGAAATGCAATGAGGGTAAATATCAATGCTAAAATTCAGCAATTGTGGCAATATAACACTTCCAACTCTAAGAGTGTATTCCAAGATTATCTATGCTTGTAAATTATCACATTTACAAACTATATGCCAGAAATTTAAAATTCTGAGTCCTAAAATTTTAGGTTTAAACACTTTTAACCTATTAACACATGCACATCGATACAATAGGCTTTTGCTACATAGTTCTTGCAGCTCATTTATTTCCTTTGGCAAACATAATGGAAAATATGCTTTTCATGTGTATAAATGACCAATCTCAAATTAGATAACCTCTATGCACCAGCATTACCATGAAAGGCAGAAATAAAATAAGCATGCTATATATTTTGACGAAAGGCATTGAAGTGCAAAGTGAGGTCAGCTGCAATTTAGTATAATAAAACTTTTAAGATAAAGCTCCCAATATGTCCTTGACTGACCTTCTTGCTTCAACAGTTCTATAAACTCACTCAAAATTTGCTGCATAACACTACTATAAGGTGAAATGCAGAAATTAATGTTACGTGTTGGGATTATTATTTTCTGTTTGTGTAAACACGGAAAACTGCTATAGCCACAAACCAACTCTTTGCTGAATCCATATTTAACTCTGTCAATTTAAGATAAATTATGATCCTATTCTCTTAGCATGAAACAAATGTTTTGCAAACTAAAAAAAAAATTAAATGGAACTTACCGCAAGCCATAACAAGGCAAAGTGATGAACCTGAATACTGCTAGAAAAACTCTCAATGGAAGGAGCGTGAACACATAAAGGAAAGCATCCAGGCACAAGAAGATCCCAAAAATCATCAACTAGAAATTAACAAATGATAATGTAGATTAATAATCTTCGCAATTTGCACAATAATGACCAGAAAGCATCTTAAGGTTATAAAATTACTTACCCAAAATAATGTAAATATATACACACATATACATGAAAAGCTATTAACATGGCCATCAGCACAAAGCTATTAAAATTGTAGAAGTAAACTAAAATACTAAGGACGATATCACATGAGAGTCCTAAAGTGCGGGTCTGCGCTTTCCAGTCTCCCAGTTTGCTCTGGCAGAATTCTGGGAAATGCAGTTTAGGGAAGCCAAGGACCTTTCTGGATGAGAATTCCAAAAGGTCCGCCCCAAATTACATTTCCCAAAATTCTGCAGGAGAAAACTGAGCGATAGGGAAACATGGACTTGTGCTTTGGAACTCTAATATGATATTGTCCCCAGACTTCTAAAAACAAAGCAAAACAGGTCCGATCAGCAAATGTCCCAACATCTTGGAAAGGTCAGAGCAAGATTAATCTCTAAAAAAAGAGCACTGTACCATATCTGGGGCACTGAAGAATTGGGGATGGTGTGGGTTTTGCTTATTCCTAAAGCACTATTTCTTTAGTGTGTCAAACTTTTACGAAACAACACATTTTGTACTTGGAAAATGCTCAGCAAAACCTCTACTTCCTTTCATGGCTCAGTGGTCCTAATCTTCTCTAAATAGATGAATTGTTTTTGGACAGAGTTTCAGATCATCAACCCTAACCTTCCATTCACAGTACAGTGACTATAGTCCTTTTGAACAAAGAGAAGCAACTTTTGCAGAATTATTTTCAATGATACAATTGCCATCTTTGCAAATTTTCCTTATATGGAGCAATCTATAAAATAATGTTCAGTTTTGTCTATATTAATTATGTTCTTCAGTGTATATATAAAACTGGTCTATTATTTAAAACAGAACAAGGTGAGTCCACAGCAGATAAGATCACTCTGCTGGTTGTTGCATTGGATCACAAGTCAGACACTTCCCAAGTGTCTAGATCTGTGTGATGTATCGGCGAATAATGCGTGCATATCCCAGTAAGGTGGCCTTCTGCAGCTGGCAGATGGTAATTTTGTAAGCACCGATTGTGTTTAAGTGCAGACCAAGGTCTTTAGGCACTGCACCCAGTGTGCCGATTACCACTGGGACCACCTTAATTGGCTTGTGCCACAGTCTTTGTAGTTCGATCAGCTGGTCTATTATTATTATTATTATTATTATTATTATTATTATTATTATTATTATCCGCCCTCTCTCCCCGAAGGGACTCAGGATGACATCCAAACAAAAAACATAAAATTGGCAAACATTCAATGCCATCAACTCAACATTAAGACAATTACGCATATAAATTAAAACAAATTAAAAGACATTGGCTGGAATATAAATACAGTCAAACAATGAAAACAGTATAAGATAGAAAGCTCTTCAATAAATTACAATAAAATAAATAGGAAGTGCCTAAAGTATCACTTTTCTTTTTTCGTGTTTCAAATACCAGTGTTCAAGAGCACAATCTCGGAATCATCATTATATATAAGAAACTATCTTGAGTCTTTCCTAGTAATACCATTGTCCCACATGTTCACGTGAAGTTTTAGAGGTTCAACAAAGTCAGGTGACTGGTTAATGAAGTCAATAAAAGGACATCAACCTCCAAAAAGTGTGTCTATCTAAAGACATGTACTTCTAAAAATGAATTGATTTGTTGGCTAGGGTTTTTCTCGGTGAAGATCACCAGTCCAGACAGTTACAAATGACTCATAGTTAAAAACAGCGTAAGACAACAGGAAACGAAAAAAATCTACCCCTGGAAGAGTTAGTATGGAGAAAAGGTGTCTCTACTGAAGTTTTCTCACCAATTCTTGTTTCTACAGCAAGCAATTTTTTTTCTACAGAAAGTCCAATCATAGGGATAGAAAGTGAGGTCAAATATACTAAACAGGGGCACAGACAGCAAACCAAACACCACAGGGGTGTTGACCCTTCCCTGTGCTCTCCAAACTTTATTTGTGTGTGTGTGTATACACACACACACAAATAGAGAGAGAGGGAGGGAGGGATACATTTACAAATGTATAGTATCTGTACAGTACCATTCACATGCTTTGCAGGCATTTGCGCTTCTTATCTGCCTTACAAACAAATTCAGCTGAAGAACAAACCTACAGAACCTATTATGTTCGTAACTTGGGGATTGCCTCTAATCAAGGGCTGCTCTCCTACTAATCTCCTGTGCAACTTACAGCTTCGCGTATTCCTAGTCCAATTAAGGTGTTTACTGGTTGAAAGTAGCATGCAACAGATCTAGCCAGCTGTCCACTGTGGACAAGATTATGTCCACAGAATCCTATCCTGCTCAGAAGGCTCCCTGCCAAATACATGAAAATAGAGCTATAAGGTTCCTGCCCCTTTAATATTTGTATGGAAGAGGCGACTCCATGAAATGTAACTTTAGTCTCACACAAAACTACTGAGCAACATCTGCAGTCGTTTTCTGTGGTATACTACTGGATTCATCTCTGAAGTTCAGGTTTTGTAGCCCCGGCTACAGAAAACACATAATTCCCGAGTTATAACAGCTGCGGTGGTTCATTTTTGAGCATGATTCAAAGAACTGGTTTTGACCAGGTCCAGGTTATTTGAAAGAACTACAAACAAAAAAATGCTACACTTGATCTTCGCCAAAAAGCTGGGAAGTGAAGGATCATATTCTCACTTACAGCTTTGCCTATGTTTTTAGTTCCACTGGTGGGGAACTCCCCGGCATTCTCCCTGCGCTCTTCCCATTAACCATTGAAAAGTTTTTTGTTTTGGCACATCTCTGAGGCCTGATAATTCAGAAGGTTCATGCCTTGTATAATATGGTAGATTATTTGTTCTTTTATGATTATCATCATGTTTATGTGGCCAGGCATCCTGACTGATACTTTCATTATTATTTGTTTCAGGTATCATTCTATTATCTTCCATTCTATTTCAATTCTTTTCCTCATCCCCCAAATCTTCTTCACTTTGGCCTTCTCTTTCTTTTTCTCCCCTCAACCTCTCTTTTTTCCTACCTTTCTCTCCCCCCCCCCCCCCCGCCCCAAGTATTTGCCAGGCTCGTGCTGTTTCCATGGGAGTAGAATGAACCTGGTGAATGGCCCAGGTTTTCTCTTCGTGGGTCAGCCTTTCCTTGCCTGCCTGAACTGAAGGCAAGTAGGGGAATGGTTGACCTGCGAAGGGGAAGTCCAGCCCCTTCTGTGCTGCAGGAAAATGCTTTGTGGGCCAAGTCGGCCCATGGGCCATGTGTTATACAGGTCTCCTCTAAGGTAGAAGAAATCTCATATGTGACCATGTCAGTCCCCAAAATATTTTCTTTCACCAGTTTCCACTTAGCTTATGATCTCCATTTTGGTGGTTCAACACAGAAAGCTATGCTTGTTTGAATCCTGGAGAATTCTGTTGAGGCAGGATTACTAGTTCTCTCCCCTTCTCGCTCCTTTGGCTATTCCTTCTGGAAGCAGCTGCTGTTTGCCTGTTTACATTGCCTGCTGACAGTGTGGTTTTGGATACAGTTCTACAGCAGAATTATGCTCTTTCACATGCTTTGCAGGCATATGTGCCTCTTATCTGAAATGCCTGCCTGGCAGTGAAAGTTGCTCTATTTGTGGTCAAGAGCCATAAGCAAGAGTCCTTCCTTGGTGTGTGTGTGTGTGGGTTTTTTTTTTCCATGTCAGGAGCAACTTGAGAAATACAAGCTGCTTTTGGTGTGAGAGAATTGGCCATCTGCAAGGATGTTGTCCGGGGGAATTCCGGTTGTTTGGTGTTTTTCCATCCTTGTGGGAGGCTTCTCTCATGTCCTTGCATGGGGAGCTGGAGATAACAGGAGGCGCTCTCCCCATATTTGAACCACTGATCTGTCAGTCAGCAGTCCTGCAGGCACAAGAGTTTAACCCACTGCACCACCAAGGGCTCCATCTTTCCTTGGTAAGGATGCAGCATCTCTTTTTCCACAATTATAGCAAGGTCAGTGACAGAAGACTTAACCACAGAATCCTCAATTACATCAGCTGCATTGACTCCAAAATTCTTTTTTTTTTGTTTTTTGTTTTTTGAGGAATAATACAGGTCACCTGTAAGACTCCAAATGTATACCAAGCAACATATCTTTAAAAATTTGTTTCAAGTTGCTTTGATCTCTGAAATGGGAAAAGGGAAGGATAGAAATAAATGTGAGAAGAAGCAGGGAGAAGGAGAGAACTTGCCTTTTCACTTACTCCTGTAACTAATGCTGAAGAGGTTGTGGAGCAAGATAAACCACTGTGAAGCTCTTGCCAAACTGAATGGAGATATCTATTGTTTCTTACTTTCTAATCTTTTACTTTTAGCTGCAGCTAATTCTTCCCAACATCGTTCTAACAACAATCTCTAGGACATGGAGCCACTGGCAACAAAAACAGTCCTATATGTCTCTCCACCCCATCCAATTTGGCAACCTAACACCCACATTCTCATTTCTGTTAAATAAAGAGTTCCCAAGATGTGTGCCACCACTATGAAAGGGGAATGGAAGCAAGCTTTTTCTACAATAGTTCCTACATTATTGGTTTTTTACTTCTCCGTAGACCCAGCAATATTATGAGCACAGACTATACATTAATTTAAAATAAATAAGGTGTGCCACTATTCTTTCCAGGTTCTTTCAGAGATACATATGTGTTTGTGTGTGTAAAGGTAAAGGTTTCCCCTGACATTATAAGTCTAGTCATGTCCAACCCTGGGGGCTGGTGCTCATCTCCATTTCTAAGCCGAAGAGCCAGTATTGTCCATAGATACCTCCAAGGTCATGGGGCTGGCATGGCTATATGGAACATCATTATCTTCCTGCCACAGCGGTACCTATTGATCTACTCAAGTTTGCATGTTTTCGAACTGCTAGATTGGCAGAAGCTGGGGCTGACAGCGGAAGGCCACGCTGCTCCCCAGATTCGAACCTGTGACCTTTCGGTCAACAAGTTTAGCAGCTCAGCGGTTTAACCCGCTGTGCCATGAGGGAGCTCTCTCTCTCTCTATATATATATACTATATATATATATCCATCCTTAAGACACTCATATAGTTCTTCATCAGATATTTAGACCAAACCATGTGAAGAGGAGAACTTTAAGAGATTTCCAGTATAGCGTGTTCTGGCCAGAAATACAAAACAAACACTACAGTTAGCATCTGCTTGCTGGGAGTTTTTGTTTTATTTTTTGATAAGCACCTCTCACTGCCAGACAAGTTGCTTTTCAAATTAAACAACTGTTTTTCCTTTTGGCATTGGAACTGGTGCAGAGAAAACAATAAATGTAATTCTGGCTGCACAGTCTGTTCTCTTCAGAATTTGCTCAGATTCCTTGGATCTGAGCCTATATATTCAATTAGGATATCAGCATATACCAGTATATTATGTATAACACCAAAGTGACCACCAGAAGACTAATGCAAAAGAAAACTCGTATATATAAATTAAAAGGGAGCCTCATCAATTATTTCTGCAGTAGTATACTTTTACATTAAAATGAAGTTTATTTTACAAAATCAGAGTTTGCATTGAATAACCCAAGTAGAACGACAAGACAATAGTTACCTTTTCTAATTCTCTTGGTATTCGCATGCATGTGTACACTCTTTCTCTCCGTTCTGTATACTTTGCTTCATTGTGTTCAAGGAAGTAACCCCTTGTTAGCTCTGCGTTGATGAATCTGAACAGTGAAAGATCTGCAACAACAAAAATACCATTTTAAAACTAAAATTTATTTTAATTAAACCCACTTGAAATGCTCTAGGTTTTCTCTTTTTAAAACATTTATTGCCAACCAAAGTGAAGTTACTTATATCAATGTAATTTGAATCCACTCGGAAAGGCACAGGCTATATGACCAATTTAATTTAAATGATCAATTTGTATGAGTTTCCCTATTAACATTTCATACTGTTGATAAGCAGTAGTGTAGTGTTGTTTAATGTATAACTACACAGATTATTTACATAGAGATCTTCCAACATTTGTTTGCTATTTGACTTCTACTCTTTCTGTATCATATAAATCTCAAGGCCTTACCACAACACCTCATAGAGTAAGTGACTAATAATCCCAAACCTTTTTTACTGCTGTGCCTGTTTCTTATGGCAAACAACAAACCCAAAACTTTTTTTCAACTAGATATTATTTAAAGTTCTTTTTGTTCCTAAGGTACACTGTCTTTTTTCTAAACATAAGCATTTCACTGCTTCATTCCCTCAATGATCTTAACTCACTTCCAAAAAGACTTCCAAGTTGGGGGGGGGGGGGGGGGGGTTGCACTTCTCTTATTTATTTTGCAGGCACAAATCCAGCAACTACACATTTACAGACACCAGAAGAGCTGCAAGGCCAAGAACAAGCCACGAGAGTAAGGACAAAGATCCACCCAGAGGAAAAGTGTTCTTACCATACATCATGGGAACCACTGACCGCATAGGGAAGCTGATAAAGAAACACAACCTACAAACCATCTACAGACCCACTAAGAAAATCCAACAAATGCTACATTCAGCAAAGGACAAGAAGGATCCTCTCACTTCTGCTGGAGTCTACCGTGTACCATGCAGCTGTGGACAAGTCTACATAGGGACCACCAAATGCAGCATTGCTCAAACACAAATCAAGGAACATGAAAGGCACTGCAGACCACTTCAACTAGAGAAGTCAGCCATAGCAGAGCACCTGATGAACCAACCTGGACACAGCATATTATGTGAGAACACAGAAATCCTGGACCACTCTTAACAACCACAATGTCAGACTACACAGAAAAGCCATTGAAATCCACAAACATGTGGCCAATTTCAACAGAAAGGAGAAAACCATGAAAACTGACAAAATCTGGCAATCAGTATTAAAAAAAACTCCTCAAAAATCAGGACAAGATAGAACAACACTCAGAAAACAGGGGAATTCCAGAGAGGAAACAATTAGGGCTAGCTAACACCTCCCAACAAAGGACTCCCCCAGACAGGAATCAGCTAGGCCTTGAAGCTGCAAGTCTTTGCAGTGCTATACAAGGTGTGCTATACAACATTCACACTTGCCTCCAACAGACAAGAGTTCTTTCTCCCACCCTGGACTTTCCAGATATATAAACCTCCCTTGCTTAGTTTCCAGTATACCTCACAACCTCTGAGGATGCCTGTCATAGATGTGTGTGAAATGTCAGGAGGGAATGTTTCTAGAACATGGCCATACAGCCTGGAAAACTCACAGTAATCCTACCTATTTGTTCTTTCTCGCATCCATATTGTCCCAGCCCAGTTAAAAAGATTATCCATCTAATTTTGAAAGCTATCCTTCTACATGTTATTTGTTGTCTTTACATTGCAGGTCTGCACCTCTTGTACCTCATGTATGACTACAACTCCTTTTCTTTCTAGTTGCTAGGATTGGAGTAGCAGGAATGCGGTCCAGACAGAGAGGAACAATTGTTACAGTAGCAATTTTAGCTGGAGCTGCATCACAGCTGAAACCCATCACACATAGCATTAGGCAGTGTCATTCTGTTCTTTTCTACTCTTTTGGCTGTCAAGCAGAATATGCTGCCCCAGAGTGTGGCAGAGTCTGGAGATTTTAAGGCAAAGGCCATCTGTCAGGAGAGCTCTGGTTGCATTTTTCTGCATTTCAAGAGGTTGGACTGTACCTCATGTAGTCTCTTAGGATTCTAACCTCTGCTCACCCTAAACATCACTTGTGGTCTCTCCCACAGACCTACCTGGAATTATTGATCGGGATTTCTCTTCTGCTTTGTCTGATGATACAGATTTCGTGGCTAATAAGCCATTTTATGCCATTGTTTTGAGTCTCAACTCCATCATAACTAACAGTTAAAAATACAGAGAGAAACTGCTCATGACAAGGCATGCAATGTTTATGTAAGGTTCCCAAGAAGGGAATTGTTTTGGATTTTGCACTATTATGCTACAATATAGCTTTCTCAAAGAGCCACCTTTCTGGTTACTGTCCGGTTCTATCTTCATATAAAGCTACAGATACCAGAATACCAATAAATATTGGAGCACCTTTGAGATTCACCAGGAGAAAAAACTGCAGTGTAAGCATTCAAAGAAATAGTCAACTTGATCAGAAATATGAAATAGGCCAAGGGTGCATCTACACTGTAGACTAAATGCAGTTTGACATCACTTTAATTGTTATGGAATGTTGGGATTTGTAGTTTGGTGTGGCACCAGTGCCCTTTGGCAGAGAAGGCTACAGACCTCAAAAACTAGATCTTCCATAATTCAAAAGCGCTGTCAACCTGTGGCAGTGAAAGCATTGTCAAGCCACATTAATTTTACAGTACAAATGCACCTTGCATCTTCAAAAAAGCTACAAACTTTTTCTCCCAATTAAGCCTCAAAGGTGCTACAAGATTCCTTTCACGCTGTAGCTCTGAATATGAATATATCAACTTGATGCAGAGGCTTGCTGTCCCAAGGCAATCTCTCTTTGGAGATGCACTCCACCATTCTGTGTCTGCTTCTCAGAGAGGATCAAAACAAATGTTGTTTCAGTTTACCTTTGGACGATGGGGTACTATTTAGGGAGTCTTGTACGTTTTTCAATTCTACTGTTTCCAGGCCATATTTGATGAGTATATTGACAAGCCTTGGAAAAGTATTTAATTACTGTTTTAATAATATAAATGGAAACACAAACAATTGTTCCTCAGTCATTAAAAGGAGTAAACATCCTACTACTGCAAACCTTGTAACATTTATTACAAGTGTAAATATAATAATCTGCAACACTTTATCCTTTATTCAGAGGGGGGGAAACTGGAAAGCTCTCAAGTTGTCAGGATCAAATCTAATTAAGCAGTCTGCAGAGAGCTATGCAAAGCCCATGTTGATAGCTGTGGCTGAAACAGAAAACAGGAAACTTAGGGCCCTTCCACACAGCCATATAACCCAGAATATCAAGGCAGAAAATCCCACAATATATGCTTTGAACTGGGTTATTTGAGTCCACAGTGCCATATATCCCAGTTAAAAGCAGTAAATGTGGGATTTTATTCAGCAGTGTGGAAGGGCCCTTCGAATCTCAATCCATTCTAGACTTAATTGTAAATTTTAGCAATAGTGGCCAGGATTAGGGAATGTCAACTTTACTGTGTCCGCTAACTGTTGCTAAACTAAATCAACTTTTTTAAAAAATAATTTTTATTGTTTTATAGTGTATATAGGAAACAAAACAAATAAACAAAAAGAAGAAAGAAAAATGCAAAAGATTTACAAAAGGGTGTACATTCAGTGCTTGTTAAGCATATGAAAAATCAAACTTGGCTGTACAGTTAAATATACCTTAAATTTCTTAACTCTCTACCCCAGGGGTCCTCAAACTAAAGCCCGGGAGCCAGATACGGCCCTCCATGGTTATTTACCTGACCCTCGCTCAACCTAAGCACACAACAACAATAATCCTATCTCATCAGCCAAAAGCAGGCTAAATACTAATAAGTTTATATTTGGCAAAATTGTTCTTAATTTTAATTATTGTATTGTTTTTACGTGTTTTTTGCACTACAAATATGATACGTGCAGTGTGAATAGGAATTCATTCATGCTTTTTTCAAATTATAATCTGGCCCTCCAACAGTTTGAGGGACTGTGCCCTGGCCCTCTGTTTAAAAAATTTGAGAACCTCTGCTCTACCCCCACACCCGTGAACCCCACCCCATGACCTCCGAAGCCCCTCAAAAAAGTATCACACAACTAACTAGCAACTACCCATATATCTTCTTTCGCTGAATCCCCTTTATGGCAATCTTTAAGTTTACCTTTGTCTTCTTTTCTAGATACCCAAGTGCCAGCCTCCATTTGTTTTCAAATTCTTCATTATTTCCTCCTCTGCTGCTATTTGTCAGCTTGGCCATTTGGATATAATCTACTAATTTATCTCTCCAATCTTTAATAGCTAACTCTTTTTCCCCTTTCCAAGTTTTGGATATTATTAGTCTTGCAGCAACAAAGCAATATTGACCAATTTCTTCATCTCCTGCACTGATACACCTTTTGAATAGTCCTAATAGGCTCATTTCCAGATTTTTCTTGACCTTTTTGTTAATCATATTGTTTCTTTCTTTCACTGCTTTTTTCCAAAATTCTTTAACTATATTAAAGGTTCACCACACATGGAAAAATGATCCCTTCAACTTCTTACATCTTCAGCAAGTCCCTTGTCCTCTTTTCTCGATTTTAGCCAATAACTCTGGAGCTATGCAAGTTCTATAAAACATTTTAAACATATTTTCTCTAACTGAACTCGCCACTGAAAATTTAAACCCTCTTTTCCACAAATGTTCCCACAGTACTCTCTAGATGTAGATGAACACAACTCCAAAATTCAAGGTCAATGCCCACCAAACCCTTCCGGTATTTTGATTGGTTATGGGAGTTTTGTGTGCCAAGATGTGTTCAATTCCATCATTGGTGGAGTTTAGAATGCTCTTTGATTGTAGGTTAACTAAAAATCCCAGCAACTACAACTCCCAAATGACAAAATCAATCCCCGCCCAATCCCACCAGTATTCAAATTTGGGCACATCAGGTATTTATGTCAAATTTTGTCCAGTGAATGAAAATATCAGATATTTACATTATGATTTGTAACAGTAGTAAAATTACAACCCCATAAGTATTCAAATTTGGACACATCAGGCATTTGTACCAAATTTCATCCAGTGAATGAAAATATCAGATATTTACATTATGATTTGTAACAGTAGCAAAATTACAGTTAGGAAAGTAGTAACAAAAATAATTTTATGGTCAGGGATCACCACAACATGAGGAACTATATTAAGGGGTCGCGGAATTAGGAACCACTGAACTAGAATATGACGCCAGGGTTTACAGCTGGATCTATATCATGGCTTGTTTCAAAGCCATTTGGTTTTGTTTTGTGCAGGTAGTTGTCAGGTGATGGACATGCCATTTGCACTGAATGAACTTGGTGCATACTGTTCAAGAGATTTTGCTTAGCTGCATATCCAAAGATTACAGATACAAAAATTTCCTTTCAGACCTTTGGTTAAGCAACCTTTTGTACTCGAGAGCCACTGCAAAGTCCAAAGAGCTTCAAATATTTGCACATGTACCTAAATTGCAGCTTTCACTGACCAAACATACAATTAAAGGGTTGTCTGCCACTTTGACTCCATGGAATATCTGGCAGTGACTATATACAGTGTTATTCAAACTTGTGATCCACAGAACCACAGTCTAGAATTATCAGCTGCCAGCCCCTAGAGCAGTGGTTCTCAACCTGTGGGTCTCCAGATGTTTTGGCCTTCAACTCCCAGAAATCCTTACAGCAGGTAAACTGGCTGAGATTTCTAAGAGTTGTAGGCCAAAACATCTGGGATCCACAAGTTGAGAACCCCTGCCCTAGAGATTCCAGCAGAGAAACCATTGGACCCCTAATACACTGCACTGCTGGTCAACTATATAATATAGTTTTAAGAAGCATTGATTTTCAGTGGTCCTCAACCTTTGGTCATACATGTTTTGGACTTCAGCTCCCACAATTTCTAACCACTGATTTAGAGGCTGCCACAGGAGTTACAGACGAATTTCCATTGATTCTGAACTTCATGTTTTAATCAAACCACCGCTTTCTGTTCCTTACGCACCATCAAATGAGATCTTAAATCATTTCTCCAGTCAGAACTGTGGTTTGCAATTCAAGTTTGGTACAACAATAACAGAAAACAATGGTTTTTATTAAAATAAGGAAAGCAAGTACGAAAGAGAAGATAGAACTCAACTACTAGTTTTTTCCTACTTTGCATTTTAGAAGCCTCTATCCTCTCCATATTATTATCTTTTTAAATTACATGCTATAAATATTTTCTGGTATTTTTTGATAGAGATGTTTCAATATCTCAGGAGTGATGGTACAGATCGAATTGCTACTCACCAGGAGAAAATCCATGGAATCTATCTATCTATCTATCTATCTAATAGGTAAAAGTTTCCCCCGATGTTATGTCTAGTTGTGTCCGACTCTGGGGGGGTGGTGCTCATCTTCATTTCTAAGCTGAAGAGCCGGCGTTGTTCGTTGACACCTCTTAGATCATGTGGCCAGCATGACTGCATAGAGCACTGTATCCTTCCCGCTGAAGTGGTACCTATTGATCTACTGAAATTTTCAAACTGCTAGGTTGGCAGAAGGTGGGCCTAACAGCAGGAGCTCACCAGTTTAACCCCTGGCGCCACCGGGGGTTCCAATATGTGTGTGTGTGTTCGTTTATTTTAACTTACATTTTACTGTGGGTTGTATGCTGTATGTGTATGTGTTTAATGCGTTTGCCAAATGTTTTGATATAGTTAATGGGCTAATCAATAAAACGAACCTATACATATGTGAAATGATCTACTATTCATTGATCGGTTCAATGCATATACATTTACACCTTTTTGCACTTTTAAATATATTATCTAGTTTGAGGAAACAGTAAACACTATTCCATGCATGGCTTTAGAGAAAAGCCTAAGAGGCCTGACAGTTTTATTTTTCAGTTCCTCTCCCAACTATTACAGATATGTGCTATTTCAAAACAAAGTAAGATTTCATTTATATGGAGATGCATTTAAACACATATACTTGGTCAAATTTTGTTTAATGGTGTGGCACTCCAAATTACTGACAATCCAAACCTAACTGGTCTTGATTCTGTCTTATCTGACATAGTTGCCTAACTGGACAAGAAAACAACAGCTGTTATAGGATGAATGACCACAAGTATTTTTAGTCTCAAGTGTCATCTTTTTAGGCACCCAAGAAAACAGGTGTCTGGGAGTTTTCCAGCATGTTCATGATTTTAATAGGAAGTACACAAAGATAGAATATTTGCATTTACTGTTTGTGCGGTCACAAAAATAATTTTAAAATATTTAGCGTTTTTTAAATGCATTAACTTTCAAAAGGTCTTTTCTCCTACCAAGGTTCAGCATCAAATTCAACTGCCTATTAACATCTCAACGCTCTCAGGAGAAGGTAAAAATTGTACTCCACATGTAATAATTAAATAAAATCATTAGAAAAATATTTACCAGATTTTACATTAATCGTGGAATTAAAATTGTCTGTAAAATTTCTTTTGAGGGTACATTTCAAAACAAACCTGAGGCTGGTAACTGTAAACCAGTACTTAATTTTTCTACAAGTACCAAACTTTATTATCATCTTATTCATTACTTTAATAGACTCATTACTAAAAATATGCATTGTTTTCAAACCTTTGGATTACATATCATACAAATTGTTGGTGACACAGTGACAGTAAGAAAAGCAGTAATGTATTCCTTTAAGCAAAGAAGCAACATATACTGATGATAGAAACGCATACAAATATAAGCACCTGGTGACTTTTTTTCATAGTTATTCAGGTTACAACCATAACATAGCCCATTGAATACACTGGAACTAGTTTTGAATAAACATCCTTAGTATTTTGCTGGGAACAAGGAGCTGGAAGGAATTATAGAATTATTTGAAACATTAAGATCTCATGTAATTTAAACACAGAAAGGTTATTACTTATAAAACTCAAGAAAATGCAGACAAATGGCCCAAAGCAGTACAAACATGAGACACATTTGGCACTCTCTCAACAGACCATGTATTTCTTTTATTAAACTCATATTCCACTGTTCCCAGAAGACATCTAAGCATATTTTTATATTCTTAGATTTGAGAAGCTATATAACAGAGGTTGAAATATCAAAGTTTCCTTTCATCCATAGCATATTCAATCTGCCAACAAAAAGAACTACAGGCATTTGGGAGAGGTAATTCCGTTTTTCCAGATTTGGATGGGCTCTCTGTCACTAAATCCCACAAATGTGGAGTCCTAATTTTAAATAAATATTTAAATGCCATTTTCTAATTTTGTATAGCCATCTTTTGGGGGTACTTTGATTGTGCTTTTACAGCTTGGCAGAAGAGGGTTGGACTGGGTGCCCCCTGGGTTTGCTCCTATTACTACTACTACTACTATTATTATTATTACAAAGGTGGAATTATCATCTATTGGGGGTGCTTTGATTGTGCTTTTCCTACATGGAAGAAGGGGGTTACGCTGAATGGCCCCTAGGGTCTTCCACTGAAATACTGTTAAATTTATATTGGTTAAAAAGATTGCTCATGCCTGACATATATCCATTATATATAATATATAATTTAATATATCAACATTTCTTGGGACTCCATGAGAAACTTCTGCTTCAGAAAGAGCTCCATGGCTGAAAAAGTTTGAAAATCCCTGGTTTAAAAGAATGATTCCAATTTTGCTCAAATTGAAGTCAATCAGACATTCGAGCAAATGAAAATTTGATCACACCAGTAAGTTTTATCATGATAGCAAGGCCTATTGTTAAGTAAAACTGTATAATTCAAGGTGTGCCACTATGCACATTCATCAAAGTCTGTAGGATCAAGGTTAAACATATTTTGCTTTCCTGGTTGCTATGAAATTATTAACTGCTATGAAATTATTGTCTTCAATCTTGCTAAACACTTGTTTGTTTTTTTCACTATCACAATAATGCCGTTTCAATAGCATATAGGAATGGGAACTTTGTCTCCAGAGTTGTAGTCCAATGCTCAGGCTATCACACCATGTTGGCTCAAACATGAGTCTTATCCAAGCTGTTCAATACCTTCCAACCTTCCTCTTCGTTCTTCAGGTAGGAGGGGTCAAATATCATGAGACTGTAGCTGGGACAATCTCCACCCTTTTCTGCAGTTTTATACAGTGGGAAGAAAACCTGTTGTTCATCCCATTCATAATAGGGTGATGCTTCACTCACCATGGAAGGCAAACTTATAGACACCTCGATAAACAGGTCTTGCAGGTTTAGGTTCTGTTCCTTCTGTCCACAGTTAATGCTGACAGTAAGGAGAGGAGGTTTCCAAGCCAAGTAAATAATTGTTTTGTTTTGATTATTATCAATTCAGTCATTACACAACAAAAACAATGTGAAAAAGCTATTAGAATGTCTAATTTCACTTTTATTTCTTTGATTACTGTCAATGGTGTTGCAAGTGTATTTTTTTTTCAGGAGCCATGTAATTTTAGCACTTGTTGAATAGAGGGTTCTCTTAGGTTTGGTCCATTTTATTACAAACAAAAGTAGGGGTGCAGGATCTCTGTGGAAGTGTAAAAGTTATGAATAAATCTTGCTTATTTTCTTTGAGAGAACAGTTCTCTAGGAATCTCTATGTGCTCCAATGTGACCCTGTGGTTACCATCTACCAAAAATTGACCGCAGAATTATGCTAGAGGACTTACAAATACCTAGAGAAGTGTTCTCTCTAGAAATCACTAGGCCTTACAGCATGATTCTTTCTATGGTCAACTTTGGTTAGAAGTTGAGCATGAAGACTCAGTGGGGGACCTATAGAGAACCTGTTGATCAAATCTGGAAAAGTTAAACCACAAATGTGGACAGTTGACTATCTATCCACATACACACCTCTAATCAAACTAACTGATCAATAATACCAATAAACAGTTCATAAAATTGTATCTGTATGAATGGACTCAACTAGCATTTCTGGAATCTTTTGTTGTACTATCCAACTTGTGTTGTAAGACACATGTATATTTGTTTGTGGGCACTATTTCTTGCACAGAAACTTTGTTACCATGGGAGAAATAACATAGAAAGGGTAGATTCCTTCACCATAAAGAAAAGAGAATATTGAATATGCATAGATGTAACAAAGCAACCATGTCAGGTAAGCCTGAGTAAACAAAAACATCTAGAATATTCTAAAGGTCACTTCAAGTGGCTTACCCCAAATTAATCCCAGGGTGGATTTTTTTTTATTTCACTATCTTCCACTTTTTTGACAAAATCCATTTTGTTAGCAAAACCTACTGATCTACGTTAAATATGCTGGCAGGAGAGTAGCTAGCGAGGCTTACCAGTACCATCTTTGTCTCTCTATTTTGCTGTTTGTGCATGTTCAATAAGGGATTTCCAAGATGTCTGCTGTTTACCTTGCCTGGTGTGAGGAGGAACATATGAATACAGTTTGATCAGTTAGAGGAAAATCTGCTCTTTCCTCTCTCAAGCTTTATTTCATTGTTTACTGCGGACACACTTCTGCAACCCAATGCTAAACATTTGTTTCTCCAGCCCTCCTTCAGCAGCCTCTCAATATCAATGCTGCTCAAAAGACTTTTATCTAAACAGAGGATAAGAATGAAAACAGGGTCTATGCAGGCATAAAAAGGCTTCTGTTACAGAGGCTTTGGTAACTGAAGTATACTTGTAGCTCATTACTGGTACACAGAGGAATATCTAAAGGTGGAAGAACCACCTCATCTAAAGCTCTGCCAGACTTCCTGCTGCAAGAAAGGAAGGGAGGAGGCTTATGGTTTTTTCCTCTTTCCCTTTTTTATTTCAACCATCCTCATGGTTTACATTTCTTCTCTGTGCTGCATATTGTCTCAGGATCAGAGGAGTTTTATTACAAACATACTAACACTGAAAATCATTCCCCTTTTGCCTATCAAATCTGGAGCTTTGACACTGGGGAAGCCACAGCCTGAGAGGTTCCTGTTGTGGCTGCAAGGCTGCATCCGAAAAGATGCTCCTTGTTTAAGAAAAAAAAAAAGACTGTCTGAATATCCCTTGTGAAAACTGCTTGGAAACAAAAGTATTTCTTATTTTGGATTTTTTTTTTTAGTATTTTTGAAAAATTGCATACACACAATGAGACATCTTGGTGATGGGATTCAAACTTGAAATTCATTTATGTTTCATATGTATATCTTATACACATAACCTGAAGGTAATTTTATACACAATATTGGTAATAATTTTCAACATGAAGTGTATATCAAACTGTCATAAAGACAAAAGTGTAACTATCGCAGCTATCCATGTGGACAATTTTGGATTTTGTAATATTTTGGATTTTGTAATTCCAGATAAAGGATACTCATTTTGTAATGTCTAAGATGCTAGATTTCATTTCCAACAAGGATTAGTTTGAGATATGCAAATGTCAGAGAAGTAGATTCCCAGGACATTTGCTAGTATATTCGAATGAACACTTACATGCTCTAGGTGTATATAATGATTCAAAATAATACAAAACAAATAAGAACAATCACTTTATGTATTCAGGCACACATCTGTTTAGATCAAAGCAAAGGATAGCATCACTCTAAGTACTTGATATAAACTAGTTGTCTTCAATAGCCTTCAATAGTGATGCTTCAATAGTCTCGTTGCACTTCCAATGCGAAGGACAGGAAACACAATTTTAGAAATATGTAATAAAACAGTGCCTCTGTCTCCATTTGGCAAATCTCAAATAAAACCTGAGCAGTTTAAAATAAAGGACACAATCTTTTCAAGTGCTTCAAATTATTTGACTTTATCAGTATTGCAATAAAATTGGTTTAACAGCTAAGGCTGATGCCGAGGCATTGCATGTACTCTATATACACATAATGAAGATTCTTCCATTTTAAGAGAGCTGACCTTAATAAAAATATGAACTACAGTAGCGAGGGATTCGGAGTCCCAAATGACTTAAAAGTGATTCAAAGAGAGAAGAGACCAGCAGCTCCAATAACTGCTAGGATGCTTTCAGCCTGCAAGGATTACTCCCAACACAACTTAAAAATAGGCCAAGCCTCATTTTTAAATTGTGTACTCAATCACATAGACTCCTGCATACATTGTCCTATATATAAGACACCATAACACCCTGTGCTCTCCAGCCCAATGTCAGGAATGCTGTTGGTAGTTGTTCTTAACTTCAAACATGGGTGAAAGAAAGCTTAATTTCACATAGACAGATACTTACATATGCTTTACAGAGATGCTTACAGATCACCAATAACTCCTTTCCCTACCTAGATAAGTTATCAATATATCTTTTGATAAGTTTCAGGATCTCTAGTATAATTTTTTCAATCCCAGGCATCTAAAATTAGAATCTCCCAAAATAGCTACATCTGCTGTCATGCTTCACATAAAAAAACCCTTAAGACTCACACTCCACAACATGACTGTCACTTATGGAGACTCAATAAGGGAACTGCCAAATAGCAGCCCTGGCCCAGGTCCTTGTAAAACATAATTGCTCAAAGGTGTTGACAGAGCTGAAGTCTCAAAGCAAACTTTGAACAACAAAAACCCAATCAGAAGGCAGATGGTGATTCAAGCCTATGCAGCTGTCAAAACCACAGGAGAAACCCTGAAAGCACCTAACTTTGGCCAGGTCTCTCTATCTGTCCCAAGTATGTAGAATGGCCAAACTGTTTTCATATATCCACACCTACCAGTAAGAAGATCCCACCTTTCTACTTTGGCATATTTTGATTTAAGAAAGATATAACTTCTGGTTGAGAAAAGGAAACCAACTTCCTCTTTTAGCCCTGTCCTCATTCGCCTCACAGTCCTCTCACCCCTGTGTTTACTAGGGAGGAAAAGGGAACAAGGCACAACATGCCTTGAGCAGGAAGACCACCCCAAACAGGAAGGCCAGTCCTGACACTATTTGCAAGAGCTGGACTTAACCCACAGCACAGGGACACATTAAGGTTCTTCCTAATAGGTATAAAGAACATTTCCCTGCATAGCCTCTTATTTACACTTTTTTTTTTTGGTCGTATCAGGAGCAACCGCTCCTGTTGTGAGAGAATTGGCCGTCTGCAAGGACGTTGCCCAGGGGACGCCTGGATGATTTTTGATGTTTTATCATCCTTGTGGGAGGCTTCTCTCATGTCCCCGCAAGAGGAGCTGCACCTAATAGAGGGAGCTCATCCGCCTCTTTCCCGGATTCGAACCTGCGACCTGTCGGTCTTCAGTCCTGCCAGCACAGTGCTGTAACCCACTGCGCCACCGGGGGCTCCTTTATTTACACTAAAAGAAGCACTTCAGATCCAACTCTTTTCCAGGCATATAATGTACATTTCCCTGCAAAGCCTCTTATTTACACTAAAGGACGTACAAGCTCCAGATCCAACACTTTCCAGGCAGATAATATACATTTCTCTGAAAACCAAAGGAAGTACAAGCTCCAGACCCCTCTATGCAGATAATGTACTTTCCCCTTTAAACTAAAGGCAGTACAAGCTCCAGAAACAACTATTTCCTTGCAAAGCCTCTTATCTACACTAAAGGACATACAAGTTCCAGATCCAAAACTTTCTAGGCAGATAATACACATTTTCTGCAAACTAAAGGAAGTACAAGTTCCAGAAACAACTCTTTCCAGGTAGATAATGTGCATTTCCCTTCAAAGCCTCTTATTTACACTAAAGGACACACAAGCTCCAGATCCAATGCTTTCCAAGCATATAATATACATTTCCCTACAAACGAAAGGAAACACAAGCTCCAAAAACAACTCTTTCTAGGCACATAATGTACATTTCCCTGCAAACTCTCCTATCTACACTAAAGGAGGTACAAGCTTCAGATCCGACTCTTACCAGGCAGATAATATACATTTCCTTGTCACTAAAGAAAGTACAAGCTCCAGAAACAACACTTTCCCTAGAAAGCAGTGGTTCTCAACCTGTGGGTCCCCAGGTGTTTTGGCCTACAACTCCCAGAAATCCCAGCGAGTTTACCAGCTGTCAAGATTTCTGGGAGTTGAAGGCCAAAACACCTGGGGACCCCAGGTTGAGAACCACTGCTACAAAGCCTCTTATTTACACTAAAGGACGTACAAGGTCCAGATCCAACTCTTACCAGGCAGATAATATGCATTTCCCTGCAAACTAAAGAAAGTACAAGCTCCATATCCAACTCTTTCCAGGCAAACAATATACTTTTCCCTGTAACTAAAGGAAGTACAAGCTCCAGATCCAACTCTTACCAGGCAAATAATATACTTTTCCCTGTAACTAAAGGAAGTACAAGCTCCAGATCCAACTCTTTCCAGGCAAACAATATACTTTTCCCTGTAAGTAAAGGAAGTACAGGCTCCAGATCCAACTCTTACCAGGAAAATAATATACATTTTCCTGTAACTAAAGGAAGTACAAACTCTAGATCCAACTCGTACCAGGCAGATAATATTCATTTCCCTACAAACTAAAGGAAGTAGACGCTCCAGTTCCAAATCTTTCCAGGCAAACAATATACTTTTCCCTGTAACTAAAGGAAGTACAAGCTCCAAATCCAACTCTTAACAGCCAGATAATATACATTTCCCTGCAAACTAAAGGAAGTACAAGCTCCATATCCAACTCTTTCCAGGCAAATAATATACATTTCCCTGTAACTAAAGGAAGTACAAGCTCCAGATCCAACTCTTACCAGGCAGATAATATTCATTTCCCTGCAAACTAAAGGAAGTAGAAGCTCCAGTTCCAACTCTTTCCAGGCAAATATACATTTCCTTGCAAACTAAAGGAAGTACAAGCTCCAGCTCCAACTCTTACCAGGCAGATAATGTACATTTCCCTGCAAACTAAAGGAAGTACATGCTCCAACTCCAACTCTTTCTAGATAATATACATTTCTCTGCAAAGCCTCTTATTGACACTAAAGAGGAAGTACAGCCTCTTTCCATGCTGAGTTCATCCCCCTCATCCCCAAAATGACAGGGATGGAGAATACCAGCTGTCTGCCCAGGGGAAGGAAGGGCCCTGCCCGCTGGCCGCGCGCTCTGCCCATGCTCCGGGGCACGGCCGCCCTTCCCGGCGAGCCTCACCTGAGGCGGGCCCGCGGCGCTTCTGCTGGGGCTGGTGCCGGTCGCTCTCGTAGAAGCCCAGCGTCTCGGTCCGGCGGGGCTGCCCGGGGTCCGGCGGCGGGGGCGAGGCTGGGCCGGGGGCGGAGGAAGGGGCCGGGCGCGCGGGCGAGGGCTGCGGCGACCGAGGCTCCCCGTCGGTGAAGCTACTCCTCCGCGGGCCGGGCTCCGCCGAGAGCAGCGAGGCCTCCCGCCGGCCCCCGTCCCCGCTGCCCGGGGCGTCGGCGTCGGCGAGGCCCGCCATCTTCACGCGAGCGACGGCTACAAACTCCGCTCCGCGCTCCTCCTGTTCCTGCCGCGGCGAGGAGACGCTGCCGCCGCTCCCCCGAAGTACGTCATCGCCGCGCGACAAGGAGCGCACCAGCCGGGCCCACCTCTCCAGCGCGCGGGAGCGGCGAGCCGTCCGGGCGGCCATCTTGACAGAGGCAGCGCCGTTGCCATAGTAACGCCACCCTCCGCCCTCTCGGGCCTACTCGGCTTTCTCCTCCCCTCGGGTCCCTCTGCCCAGGGCGGGCGGAGGAAGCAGCCAAGCCCGGCCTTCTCTGGCGACGCTTCTTCTGCCTGTTTGGACAGCTTGTCTTGCTTTTCTCCCGTCGTAGAACTGGAAGCCAAAAGCATCCTCTGCAGAGAGTCACTAGGGACCTCGTCACACTAGGCAGGCATTGCCAAACTTCGGCCCTCCAGGTATTTTGGACTTCAGCTCCCACAATTCCTAGCAACTGGTAAAGTGGCTGGGATTTCTGGGAGTTGAAGTCCCAAAACACCTGAAGGGTCGAAGTTTGCCCAAGCCAGAAACCAAAACAAAATACAAACATGGGAAACTGCGGCAGGTCTTTTGTCCGTTTGGTCATTCCTATTGACTGCAGGGCAGACTCCAAGGCCCCTTCCGCACAGCTGTATCAAATCTACAGTGAACTGGATTATGTGGCAATGTGGACTCAGATTGTGGATTACTTGCCTTGATATTCTGGGTTAGATGGCTGTGTGAAAGGGCCCCAAGATAGCATTCTAATTTTATTTTTTCACAACCCCCCCCCCCTAAAATGAATCATAGAATCAAAGAGTTGGAAGAGACCTCATGGGCCATCCAGTCCAACCCCCTGCCAAGAAGCAGGAATATTGATTTCAGAATGTTTGTCCTATTTATTTGTCATGTCAGGGCAACCAGTCAATTGTATTACATTTCTAACAAGGTGCAGGTGCTTACCTACAAAGCCCTAAACGGTTTGGGACCTGCCTACCTGCGTGACCGCATCTCCTTATATGAACCCACACATTCGGAGAGGCCCTGCTCACAATTCCACCTGCGTCGCAGGCACGTTTGGTGGGGACGACGGACAGGGCCTTCTCTGTGGTTGCCCCCCGACTTTGGAACACCCTCCCCAAAGACAGACTAGCACCTACGTTGGCAGTCTTTAGGAAGAACTTGAAGACCTGGCTATTCTGATGTGCCTTTCCTGAATAGGATAACCTCCAGCACTACGTCCCAGAAGCACTTTATTAGAGCTTAAGACTCTCTGCAGATTGCACTTGCCCAGAATCCTAACATATCACCTTTTACACCCAGCACTTTTTAACCTGTACCCTTCATTGGCCCGGCCCTGGTTTTATTGCGTAATAGTGTTATGTTTTGTTGTTATTATTGCTTATGTTTTTAATTTGCTTGCATTGTATTGTTATTGTTTGTGGTTGTTGAGGCCTTGGCCTTTGTAAGCCACGGAGTCCTTCGGGAGATGCTAGCGGGGTACAAATAAAGTTTAATAATAATAATAATAATAATAATAATAATAACAACAGAACAAAACCAACAAACAGACAAAATACAAAATTTGCGAGTTTGCTAGTTGATTAACTGTCCTTTGACCAGTATCTGGCCACTTGGAGTGCTTCTGGTGTTGCCACAAGGAGATCCTCCATTGTGCATGTGGCAAGGCTCAGGGTGCATTGCAGCAGGTGGTCAGTGGTTTGCTCTTCTCCACACTCGCATGTCGTGGATTCCACTTTGTGGCCCCATTTCTTGAGGTTAGCTCTGCATCTCGTGGTGCCAGAGCGCAGTCTGTTCAGCGCCTTCCAAGTCACCCAGTCTTCTGTGTGCCCAGGAGGGAGTCTCTCATTTGATATCAGCCATTGGTTGAGGTTCTGGGTTTGAGCCTGCCACTTTTGGACTCTCGCTTGCTGAGGTGTTCCAGCGAGTGTCTCTGTAGATCTTAAAAAACTATTTCTAGATTTAAGTCGTTGATGTGCTGGCTGATACCCAAACAGGGGATGAGCTGGAGATGTCTCTGCCTTGGTCCTTTCACTATTTCACTACTTCCCGGTGGATGTCTGGTGGTGCAATGTAATTTCTCCAGTGTAATTTCTCCAGTGGTGTAGGGTGCAGACACCCCGTGATAATGTGGCATGTCTCATTAAGAGCCACATCTACTGTTTTAGTGTGGTGAGATGTGTTCCACACTGGGCATGTGTACTCAGCAGCAGAGTAGCATAGCGCAAGGGCAGATGTCTTCACTGTGTCTTCAATGTTTGTCCTAAACTTTATGTAATAATTTCTGTCACCATACAAAAACGCACACCAGAACCGTTGTCCAGTCTCCTGTCTGCTGCCGTTCTGTGATTGGGTTTACTTTAGAGCAAGTGTACAAATAAATTAAAACTCACTTTCTCCCAGATTAATGGACTCCAAGGCCCCTTCCACACAGTTGTATAAAATCCACATTGAACTGAGTTATATGGTAGTGTGGACTCAGATAACCCAGTTCAAAGAAGATATTGTGGATTGTCTGCCTTGATATATTGGGTTATATGACTGTGTGGAAGGACCCTAAGAAAATATCAGAACTATTTCAAAATTACAGAATTAAAAGGCTAATCTAGTGCAGGGTTTTTTAAAACATTTTCCACTTGCAACCCCTTTCCAACCAATAATTTTTATGTGGACCCAGGTATATAAAATAGCTATAAAGATATAACATTTACTGATAATAAATCATTACTTGCAAGGTTTGCTGAACAGACGATTTTTCATTTTTGTGGAGTATGGCTGTGGCAGTTTCTGCACAGTGTACATTTCGTGTTGTCGCTAACAGGGTCATTTAAATGGGGGAAGCTCAGGAACTTAACTGGGACCTCAGCATTGAGCTAGGAGGACCCCATTTGGGGTCAGGAAGGTGTTGCGATCTAGTGCAACCACCTCCCCAGTCAGTGCATGAACCCACAGCTAAGGAACCTCAATAGATAAGCATCTAATTTCTGTTTACAAAAAATGTTCCTCCATCAAACAGTTGTCATGACTAAGAAATTATTCTTAAGATTTAGATGGGATCTCTTTTTTTGTAATTGGAACAATTTCTTCTGGATCCTATGCTTTGAAGTTTCAGAAAATAAACTCAGTTCTTCCTATACAGGCAGTCCCCAAGGTACAAATAAAATATGTTTTGTAGATTTGTTCTTATGTTGAATTTGTGTGTAAGTTGGAAAAAGTACTTTTTTTAATGTAACTCCAGCTAAAATAGATATCATAGGGAAGGGTTGTGAAAACAAGGACTAGTGATAAAGCTGCAGTGTAGATGCCTTTTCCCCATGATAATCCTTTCAGGAATTAATTTCCCTTCTGAGGGATAGATTTCTCTCACTCCCTGTTGTCTCGGCCCTATGGGTCATTTTGTAAGTCATATACTTGGAACTCAGGGACTGCCTATATTAAGATATTTGAAGATGTGTATCATTATATATTCATTAGAAATTAGGATTCTAAAATTCACACTGATATCCATGAGAGATAGTGCTTGGGGGGTTGCTGCTTGACTTCCAAGGCCAAGGCTGCTATTGGAACATTCCTGGGGAATCTCCATTTTTAGAAGTCAGTGGCGTTTGTGGGATAATGACTCCCATCTCCCAAATACTGCTGGTGTGTGAATATTAATAGTGTCTCCCTTTCTCCAGGAGCCGGGAATAGTGCATGGATGATCTCTGATTTGATCAGGAGCCAGGCATGTAGATGACTCACCATCCAGAATACAAGCCTAGATGGTGATAATAGAGCTACTGCCTTGGGCTTTGGGAGAGGCATAGTGGCTGTAGGATGTTTGTATGTTTGTGTTCTTTTTGCTTTGTTGTAATTCTTGGGCTTGGCTTCATGTTAGCCACCCTGAGTCCCCTTGCAGAGACGGTGGTGGAGTATAAATAAAGTATTATTATTATTAATATTAATATTGTATTCTTCCTGTCCACTGTGAATCAGGGGATCCCCCCCCCCAAAAAAAATTATACCAAATTAATTACAGATTGTTTCAAAATGATGCTCCAAATCTCAGAACGGTATATTGGTATTTCACAATGGCAATATGTTACACAACCTGTTTCTCTCAAATTGTTAGCAATAATGACGAATGCTCTTGACATTAATGGATCCGTACCAAAATGCCATTGAAATGCACACTGCACCTCAATTACAGCTTCAGTCTTTCTGAACTGCAGAAAACAAAATGCCTTATGTTGTGGGGTCACTATCTTGAGAATTACTGAGGCTAAGGGCCACTTATGTGCTTCAGAGGCCTCTAACAGTAATCCTTTGAAACTCTGTGACCCACCTTTTCAAGTGTTAAAAGAGTTTATTTCATGGGTGGTGCGTGGTTGCAGAGATAATGATTTCAAATAGGGTCCTTTTTAAAATGCCCTGTATTTTTCCACATTTGTGCAGAGGCGTGGGGACTGCATTCCTAACCCATGCGAAGATTGAGGGCTGACTGTAGATCAGGCATGGGCAAACTTTCTAACTTGGGGGTGCATGTTATCACTCCCTTCTAGGAGGACCTGCTTCCCGGTGATGGAAGCAAGGAAGAGAAGGAGAAAGGAAAGAGCAAAGGAAGGAAGGACAAAAGGGAGGAAGGGAAGGGTGGAAGGAGAAAGAGGGAGATACGGAAGGAGGGAGGAAAGAGGGAAGGAAGGAAAGGGAAGAAGGAAGGAAAAAGAAAGAGAGATAGAGAAGGATGGAAGGAAGGAAGGGAAGGATAAAGGAAAGAGAGAAGGAAGGAAGATGAAAGGGAAGGAAGAAAGGGAGAGGGGGAAGAAAGGAAGTCCAAAAGGTTGGGAAGGAGGAAGGAAACATGAAAGGGAAGGGAGGGGGGAGGAAGAAAGGAAGGAGAAAGAAGGAGAGAGAAGGACAGACAGTAGGGTGGAAGGGAAAGAAGGAGAGAGGGAGAAAGAGGGAGGGAAAGGAAGAGAAAGGAAAGAGAAGGAAGGAAGGACGAAAGGGTGGAAGGTAAGGAGGAAGGAAAGAGAGAAGGAGGAAGGAAAGAGAGAAGGGAGGATAGGATACTGAGAGTGGGGAGGACATGAGAAAAGAGCCCAAGGGGCCACAACGAGCCCCTGGGTCTGGGTTTTCCCATACCTGCTGTAGATCCTCACTCATTGTTATCTACAAATGTTCATGCTAAAATGTGATCAAAAGGATTGTTGAATTTCATTTTCTCCTCCTTTGTTTTCCCTTTTTGCTGCAATTTAGACTAGCAGGACTACTTCTTTGAATATGGCTGGTTTAATTTCTATGGAGATGAATGTTTTAGTCATTCAGTGCCAGCTTCCTTCTCTAACATGAAGTGGTACAATTCAAACAAAGTGGAAACGTGTTATTTTGTTTGAGGTCTGGCCAACTTCGGGCTTACCCTGGTTTGCAAGTCAAATAAAGTTAATCACCCACTTCTAAAACTTCCTTTTAAAAAGTTTACACAGTTGTGTATGATACCTGATCTGTGTAGTATGTACTGAAGCTGTATATATTTTGTCATGGATTTTTTTTGCCAATTTTTTTATTTTGCTATGTTTTAACACAGAGATTTAGTAGTCATATGCCTTTTCTCTGTTACAGTTAGCTCATTGCAGTTGAATTGATCCAAAAATATCACCAATTTCTTCTGTTCTGAAGCATCCTTAGCTGCACTTTCAGTCTTGAAAGCATTTGTGGGCTATTCCTATGCATTTCTACTCAGGCTGGATCTGCACTGCTATATAATCCAGTTTCTGAATTCAGATTGTCTGCCTTGAACTGGATTATATAAATCTATACTGCCATATAATCTAGTTCAAAGATTCAGATTATGTGGCAGTGTAGATGGGGCCTCAGAAGTAACCTCAATGAAGATGAAGGGGAAATGTTCCTCTTTTTATACAAGCCCCCTCCCCCCGAAATTCTTAGGGTGGTCCACGAGAAGGCCTTACTGGTACATTATTCAAACTGTTATATTTATTCATATCATGATCTGATCACCATGCTCAATATATCCCATATGCATGGGGATATTGGGATAACGATACAAAAGGTTTGCTAGGGTAGATCCTCTCTCACTCAGACTCAGCCTCCCCCGAATCAAACTCAGCCCCCCCCCCCCCCCAATCAAAATCCTGGCTACGGGCCTGAGTGTATGGGTTACCCAAATGGGAGCTTTGTCCATGAGAAGCAGTGAATCGTCTATATTTTGAATCAGCTCTGGAGAGCCTCCCCACACCTGTGTTCTTAAAAAAAAACTTTCAGAAGTAAAAAAATATTCAATGTTTACCCTGTGTTTGGGTTCAGCTGACAAATTTAATTTTCCCCTGACAGTTCTTTCTCCAAAATCTGGTTGTCTTGTATTTTTGCAAGATGTTTGTTACTTTTTTTAGCACTCAAGAATTACAGTGTTTAGGACACAAGATCCAAATCATTTATTGCAACGAATGAATGGCCGTTTACTTAGCTGAAAGTTGAAGAGTTTTTAATTAGTGAGTGGTAAGAACAGTTTGAAGGGTAATGGGAAGGATATTCTTTAACTCCACTTTGTCTTCTGAAATTCTATTAAAAGTTTCTCATCCAGGCCAGGAAACTGATTTTTGAAGCTGTTACCTTTCCTGGAATCCCAAGAGGGTTTTTTTTAAGGGGTGGGTGGGGGAGAAGAAATAGGGTTGTTAAAATTTCAGTTATCTTCTTCTGTCTCTTCTAAACTCAACAGAAACAAGCAATGTGTGTTTGTGTGTTTGTAAAACAATGGATGACATTTTCCAGCTTCATCCAGATAACCTTTTTAATGGTAAAACGCAAATTTAAATGTAATCCAAACCGAAGAGGGTTTTTTTTTTCTCTTTTATCATAAATTCAATTGAATTAGCTTTTATTAAGAAGTAATGGGTCTTCTTAAGCCTTTTCTAGCACCTGATTGTACTTCTCACATAGTGACTGGAATTCATATGTCTAACGTATCTTTTGGTATCTGGATAAACAGTAATGGCAGGCAGAAGAAACTAGTGCATATCAGAATTGAAAGGGTTAAAAAGGCTCACAAAGTTTTCTTCAAACTGTATCCAGGAAGAAGGGACAATTAATATATATATAAGATGTTAGATGTAGTAATTGAGGCTTATCTTTCCATCCTCCATATGTACATTTTTCAAACCAACTTTTAATAAAGATAACAATGTGATTCATTTCACTTTACTACAATTTCATGTTAGGTATGTTTTGTAAATCTTTCCCCAATTAATATTCTTATTATTGTATAAACATATTTTAACAACATAAGTATTGTGATAATGTACCTACAACTCATAATCATTATGCTTTTTACAACATCAGAAATAATTTTCAACCAAGAAAATTATTTTATCATTTCTGTAGCTTTCTGAGTAACTACAGTCCAAATAGAATCAAGCATGCTTCCATCCAATGAAATCAATGGGCTTAAGTATGCTTACCTTGATTGGATTACAGCCAATCCTGTTACAGGTCTGTCAACATTCATAGAGATTTATACAGAATGATAAATGACAAGTCAATTTCTCGACACAATTTTTTCTGAAATCTGCAGAGTTGATATATTTAAGTACATTTATTTGAAGTTTAGTACAGTGGTACCTTGCATTACGAGCAACACAATTTGTGAGTTTTTTGAAATATGATCTTCTTTCTTGCTTTGAGATACAAGCGGAGATCCAAGTTACAAGCTGGATATCCCTTTTTGCGGCCTCCTCCTCCTCTGTCTCACCTCCCACAAGTTCCTCTCAAACCCTCCTGCCACTTTCTCTCTCTTCCCCTTCCTTCATTTTTTTCTCTACCTCATGACACAACACAACCACCCTTTTGACAGCCTCTAATGCAAGGCCGAGGACCTTGCCCCTTCCATGATGGAACCTCAGATTGGACAAGCGGGGTGTCCACGATACGGGAATGAGATAAATACTCTGTGTGTGGCGTGGTGTCTCTTTTTCCTCCCTTTTCTCTGGCAGTGTCAAAGGCTACTGCCATAAAGGGGGGGGGGGGGTGAGAGGTGGCAGCAACAGGCTTAAGCTGAAACCGGGCCAGAGAGGAGGATGAAGAGGAGAAAGAAAAGGGGCCTTTTTGTGACTCCCTCAAGTGAAAAAGAGGCAGTAGCATTTAGGGGCCCAAGGAAGGGGTGCAGAGAGGAGTGTGTTTGTGGCCGTGAGGGGGGCAGGAGTGTGTGCACAAGGCAGTGGTATGAGCGTCCCCTTCATCAACCGCTGCTTAGGAGGAGGGAGGTAACAAAAAATGGTGTGGTTTTGGTGGGGATGGGATGGAATAATAGCATTTCAGTTCATTTCAATGGGAAAATTTAATTTGACATACAAGAAAATTGAGTTATGAGCTTGGTAACAGAAAGAATTAAACTCATATGTCAAGATATTACTGTATGTGATGAATTTTTACACACTGCAGAAATCCTGTGTACATACAGCAGAGAAAAATCACTTTAAAAAATAACTCTCGTAACTTGGAGCAGGAAATTGAAACTTGCATTTTTATTGCTAAATAATATTTATATTACTGTCTTAGAATAATAGAGTTGGAAGAGACTACATGGGCCATCCAGTCCAACCCCTGCCATGCAGGAAAAGTACAATCAAAGCATCAGGCGGATGGCTATCCAGCCTCTGTTTAAAAGCCTCCAAGGAAGGAGTTTCCATCACACTCTGAGGCAGCACATTCCATTGTTAAACAACTCATAAGGTCAGGAAGTTCTTCCTAATGTTCAGGGGGAATCTCCTTTCCTGTCATTTGAACCCATTGCTGCTTTGAGTCCTAGTCTCCAGGGCAGCCGAAAACAAGCCTGCTCCCTTTTCCTTATGACATCCTTTCAGACATTTAAACATGGCAATCATTTCTCCTCTCAACCTTCTCTTTTGCAGGCTAAATATACCCAGCTTTTTAAGATGCAGCTCATAGGGCATGGTCTCCAGATAGCACTCAATCATTGTTCTCTACTTTTTTTCATAATTTATAGCACTCAGTCATTATTGTCTTGCAGCACTCAATCAGTGTTCTCTGCTTTTTCATAATTATCCTATGTTATGGAAAAATAATTTATAATTGTTTCTTAGGCCTCACATTTGAAAATTATCTTTTGACAGCACCAAAGTTTTTCCCCCATAACAAGAATTAATAATGTACAAATAGTACAGATTAGTGTGAGGCTGTATGTGAGGTTGTAGTGTTTAGGACAATTGTTTTAGATTGAGTTCTGTTATAGTTTAGTTTTATATATTAAGAAACAATTGTTTCTGGGGCGGAGTACTGTTTTAATATGTTTCTCTGTATATGTTTTTGTGCTCATAGATGTGTTTTTTAAAAATAAAAACTGTTACAAATACAATTTTCAAATTATTACATTGTTTGCAAAATGAGCAGCACTGAGTTTTGATGTTACATTTTAATCCAAGTCTAAAAGTAATATGTTATAGTTAGTCTTCTTACCTGCAGCACAGTAATCCCAGACTCTACAAATTACAAGTAGAACAAATCCTCATATATCACAACAGTATAGATTTCATTAGTCAACATGCCTTTCATAATTTTGATTAGATCCCAGGTTATAAAAATGTGACTCAGGTTATTACCTCACTTTCAATAACTATAAATTATACATTTCTACAACAAAAACTGCTGATTGAATTTATGAAGTCAGCAGGATCCTCTTTTAGGTTTCTGTTCATTCAACCCAAGATGAATTGACAGGTACATCATGAGGTTGTAAATGCCAAGGACTTTTAAATTTTACATAGCCTCCACTATCAACACTGAGTAATTGAATGTGGTCTGTTTGTACATCTTCTCCATAATACTGTATGCATATAACCAAATATTGATTGAAAATAAACTGCAGAAGTTCAACATATTAACTTCTGTATTGTTCCCTTATACTGTTTTCTGTGCAAATCAAATGTGTTCTAATTTAGCATAAATAAGAGTCCCAAATTGCAAATCGGCTTTGAATATTGAAGGGAGATAAACCATTAGATCTGAGAACAACTTTTACTGTTAGATAAAAGGAGTGGCCACTATGGACCCAGTGGTGGTGAATTTATACATAGAGAAGTTTGATAATGATATCACCTGTCCTGAAAATTAGTTCATAGAACATTTGATATTTTAGGCCAGATTTTTAGACTGAGAATCAGACTACTTTTTTGTGTGGAGCAGTGGTGGCATTTGCTCCCCTGTGCAATGTGCTGTAGCTTAATAGCATATAGAGAATAATTTGTTAACAGAGGTGCCAGGTAGTCTTGTGCATTTGTTTAGAATCACTATCCATTTCTGTTTGTTTCATTCGTAAGGCCCTGTTTTCATTTTTGAGTGCCTCTCCCAAAAACTGGCAACTTTGAATGAGCTTTTTTGTTCTGGGTCCGAAAGAACATTGGCCAACATGGGCAGTCTTCCCATTCTCCCCTTCCCTCAGTTTTAGGACTAGAGGGGTGAAAATGGCCACACATGGAGGGCACATCTACCACTCTTAGCCCACCAAATTTTATAAAGTTTGAATCATTCCCCAATTTTTAGGGATTTTTTTCTTTCTATAAATAAAATCTCCTTAAAAACATTTCCACTTTTCCCAACGCTGGCCCCACCCTCTTAACTTTTCAAGGAGCAGTAGCTGAAGGGAGGCAGGGCAGGGAGAGCACAATTTCTTCCTTCCAAATGATGCTCCACACATACACTACACACACAGCCCAGTGCCCAGCCCCACTCATTTCTTTAACTCGCAGCAGTTGGGGGGGGGGGGGCAGAATTCCCCTCTCCATCATTTTGGCAATGGTATGGTTTGTGTCATGTTGCCAGGACTCTTCTGGTAAATACGTGGAGATGAACCAAACAAACACCCAGTTTGAATCAAAAAGTTTAATTAAAGCAGCACTTACTTTCTGCCTGTTTTAATAGTCCAAAATATCTATCTATATCTATATCTATGTATATAATAAAAGTCAAAACTTGTATGCGGAGGACAAAAGTGTGGCGGGAGGAGTATGTGCCAGCGTTTTGATTGGCTGCTGCAGTGGTGCTATTTGCATATGGTCTCTGATTGGCCAGCTTCAATAGGAGCCCCTGGTGGAGAAAAGAGTTCATGGCAGAAACGGGGACATGAGAAGGAAATTTGCATATGGTCTCTGATTGGCCAGCCTCAATTCCAAGATTCCAAGATGACAAACAGAGGAAAGGAAAAGGCCAGAGGGGGCTGAGTCAGAAAATTACCAATACAGACCACACTTGGCACACAGAGCCTGCAAGACCGACTCGACATCCTACTGCAACCATGGATGATGGGACTTGCAGTACCATCACTCACATTCTGAGACCGCTGTTAACCTCATCCAATGACTGATCAGGACCAAACTTGGCACATAGATCTCTCATGACCCACTTTATGTCCTGGTGTGGTTTGGCGGGGGATGGACCATGGATTATGGGACTTGCAGTACCTTTGCTCAATTCCTGAGACCACTGCAACCCTCATCCATTTACCGATAAAGACCAAACTTGGCACACTGAGTCTCCATGATGCACTCTACATCCTGGTGCAGTTTGGAGGAGGATGCACCATGGACGATGGGACTTGCAATACCTGCACTCCCTTCCTAAGACCATTACAACTGCCAACAATGATGAATCAGGACCACAATTTACACAGAGACCCAGCATGACCCACTCTACATCCTGGTGAAGTTAGGAAAAAATTGTCAGTGGATGATGGGACTTGCAGTCACTTCACTCACTTCCTGAGACCACTGACTGATCAAGACCAAATTTGGCACACAGAGTCCTAATGACCCACTCTACATCCTGGTGCACGTTCAAGGAGGACAAACCATGGATGATGGGACTTCAAGTACCTCCACTCCCCAAGACTGCTGCAACCCTCACCTAATGTCCGATCAAGACCAAACTTGCCACACAGAGCCCCCATGACCCACTCTACATCCTGCTGCAGTTTTGGAGGAGGACAGACAATGGATGATGTGACTTGCAGTACCTTCACTCACATTCTGAGACCTCTGCAAACCTCATGCAATGACTGATCAAGACCAAACTTGGCACATAGACCTCTCATGACCCACTTTACGTCCTGGTGTCATTTGGAAAAAAAATGGAGATGGATGATGGGACTTGCAGTAACCTCACTCACTTTCTGAGACCACTGAGACCCTCGCCAATGACTAATCAAGACCAAACTTGGCACACGGAGCCCCAGGGACCCACTCTACACCCTGGTGTAGTTTGGAGGACAGACCATGGATGATGGGACTTCAAGTACCTCCACTCCCTTCCCAAGATTGCTGCAACCCTCATCTAATGACCGATCAAGACCAAACTTGGCACACACAGCCCCCATGACCCACCCTACATCCTGGTGCTGTTTGAAGGATGGACGATGGATGATGGGACTTGCAGTACGTTCGCTCAATTCCTGAAACCATAGCGACACTCATTCAAAAACCAATAAAGACCAAACTTGGAACATAGAGCCCCCATGGCCAACTCAACATTCTGGTGAGGTTTGGGGGAGTACAGACTATGGATGATGGGACTTCAAGTACCTCCACTCACTTCCCAAGACTGCTGCAACACTCATCTAATGACCGATCAAGTCCAAACTTGGCACACAGAGCCCCCATGACCCACTCTATATCCTGCTGCTGTTTGGAGGAGGGTGGACCATAGATGATGGGACTTCAAGTACCTTCACTCACTTCCTGAAAACAATGCAGCCGTTATCCAATGACCAACAAAGACCAAACTTGGCATACAGAACCGCCATTACCCACTTTCTCTAATAACCCGGGCAGCGCCGGGTCCCCAAGCTAGTATATAATAAAGAAGAGTGTTTGTATCGGACAGAGGAAGGGCGGAAGGGGTATGTGGCAGCGTTCTGATTGGCCAGCCTGAAAGTTCCAACATTCGGATTGGCTGCCGCTGTGGTGCTATTTGCATATGGTCTCTGATTGGCCAGCTTCAATAGGAGCCCCTGGTGGAGAAGAGGGTTCATGGCAGAAACAGGGCATGACAGAAGGAAATTTGCATATGGTCTCTGATTGGCCAGCCTCATTTCCAACATTCCGAGATGACAAAGAGAGGAAAGGAAAGGCCAAAGGGGGCTGGGTCAGAACACTCCCAATACAGACCGAAATAGGCACACAGAGCCCCCATCACCCACTCTACATCCTACTGCAGTTTGGAGGAGTATGAACCATGGATGATGGGACTTGCAGTACCACCACTCACATTCTGAGACTGCTGTTAACCTTATCCAATGACTGATCAGGACCAAACTTCGCACATAGACCTCTCATGGCCCACTTTACGTCCTGGTGTGGTTTGGCCAGGGATGGACCGTGGATTATGGGACTTGCAGTACCATTGCTCAATTCATCAGACCACTGCAACCCTCATCCAAATTCCAATAAATACCAAACTTGGCACACTGAGTCTCCATGATGCACTCTACATCCAGGTGCAGTTTGAAGGAGGATGCACCATGGACGATGGGACTTGCAATACCTGCACTCCCTTCCTAAGACCATTACAACTGCCCACGATGATGGATCAGGATCACAATTTACACAGAGACCCAGCATGACCCACTCTACATCCTGGTGCGGTTTGGAAGAATTTGAAAATGGATGATGGGACTTGCAGTCACTTCACTCACTTCCTGAGACCACTGAGACCCTCGCCAATGACTCATCAAGACTAAACTTGGCACATGGAGCTTCAATGACCCACTCTACATCCTGGAGCAGTTTGGAGGACGACAGACCATGGATGATGGGTCTTCGAGTACCTCCACTACCCAAGACTGCTGCAAAACTCATCTAATGACCAATCAAGACGAACGTTGGCACACAGAGCCCCCATGACCCACTCTACATCCTGCTGCAGCTCTGGAGAAGGGTGGACCATGGATGATGGAACTTCCAGTACCTTCACTCACATTCTGAGACCTCTGCAAACCTCATCCAATGACGGATCAAGACCAAACTTGGCACATACACCTCTCATGACCCACTTTACGTCCTGGTGTTGTTTGGAAAAATTTGGAGATGGATGATGGGACTTGCAGTACCTTTGCTCACTTCCTGAAACCACTGAGACCCTCGCCAATGACTAATCAAGACTACACTTGGCACATGGAGCTTCAATGACCCACTCTACATCCTGGTGCAGTTTGGAGGAGGACAGACCATGGATGATGGGAATTCAAGTACCTCCACTCCCTTCCAAAGATTCCTACAACCCTCTTCTAATGACCAATCAAGACCACACTTGGCACACAGAGCCCCCATGATCCACTCTACATCCTGCTGCAGTTTGAAAGGGGATGGACTTTGGATGATGGGACTTGCAGTACCTTCACTCACTTACTGACACCACTGCCACCCTCATCTAATGACTGATAAAGACCAAACTTGGCACACAGAGCCCCCATGACCCACTCTATATCCTGCTGCTGTTTGTAGGAGGATGGGCCATGGATGATGGGACTTCAAGTACCTTCACTCACTTCCTGAAAATAATGCAGCCGTTATCCAAAGACCAATAAAGACCTAACTTGGCATACAGAACCGCCATTACCCACTTTCTCTAATAACCCGGGCAACGCCGGGTCCCCAAGCTAGTATATAATAAAAGTCAAAACTTGTATGCGGAGGACAAAAGTGTGGCGGTGTATGTGCTCGCTTTCCGATTGGCTGCCACTGTGGTCTCTGATTGGCCAGCCTGAAAGTTCAAAGATTCCGATTGGCTGGGCAGCGGTGCTATTTGCATTATTATTATTATTATTATTATTAACTTTATTTGTACCCCGCTAGCATCTCCCGCAGGACTCGATGCGGCTTACACGGGCCGAAGCCACAAAACACAATACAATAGAAAACATAACACAACAATAAACAAGCAAATCAAACAATTAAGCAAAATAACCACAATGACAATACATCAAGACACTATTAAAACTGGTTCGGCCAGCGCAATGGGGTACAGGGTTAAAAGTGCTGAGATGGCAGGAGGAACGTGGGATTTCTGTGTAAATCTGTGCATATGGTCTCTGATTGGCCAGCTTCAAGAGGAGCCCCTGGTGGAGAAAAGAGTTCATGACAGAAACGGAGTCATGAGAAGGAAATTTGCATATGGTCTCTGATTGGCCAGCCTCAATTCCAAGATTCCGAGATGACAAAGAGAGGAAAGGAAAAGGCCAGAGGGAGCTGAATCAGAAAATTACCAATACAGACCACACTTGGCACACAGAGCCTGCAAGACCGACTCGACATCCTACTTCAACCATGGATGATGGGACTTGCAGTACCATCACTCACATTCTGAGATGGCTGTTAACCTCATCCAATGACTGATCAGGACCAAACTTGCCACATAGACCTCTCATGACCCACCTTATGTCCTGGTGTGGTTTGGACGAAGATGGACCATGGATTATGGGACTTGCAGTACCTTTGCTCAATTCCTGAGACCACTGCAACCCTCATCCAATTACCGATAAAGACCAAACTTGGCACACTGAGTCTCCATGATGCATTTTACAACCTGGTGCAGTTTGGAGGAGGATGCACCATGGATGATGGGACTTGCAATACGTGCACTCCCTTCCTAAGACCATTACAACTGCCAACAATGATGGATCAGGACCACGATTTACACAGAAAGCCCGCATGACCCACTCTACATCCTGGTGCGGATTGGAAGAATTTGACATTGGATGATGGGACTTGCAGTCACTTCACTCACTTCCTGAGACCACTGAGACCCTCGCCAATGACTGATCAAGACCAAACTTGGCACACAGTCCCCATTACCCACTCTACATCCTGGTGCACTTTCGAGGAGGACAGACCATGGATGATGGGACTTCAAGTACCTCCACTCCCTTCCCAAGACTGCTGCAACCCTTACTAATGTCCGATCATCCTGGTGCTGTTTGGAGGAGTACGGACAATGGATGATGGGACTTGCAGTACCTTCACTCACTTCCTGAAACCACAGTGACATTCATCCAAATACCAATAAAGACCAAACTTGGCACAGAGAGCCCCCATGGCCAACTCAACATTCTGGTGATGTTTGAGGGAGACTATGGATGATGGGACTTGCAGTACCTTAACTCACTTTCTGAGACTGCTGTGACCCTCATCCAATGACTGATCAAGACCAAACTTAGCACACAGAGCCCCCATGACCCTCTCTCCATCCTGGTGCACTTTCGAGGAGGACAGACCATGGATGATGGGACTTCAAGTACCTCCACTCCCTCCACTCCCTTCCCAAGACTGCTGCAACCCTTACTAATGTCCGATCAAGACCAAACTTGGCACACAGAGCCATCTTGACCCACTCTACATCCCGATGCTGTTTGGAGGAGGACGGACAATGGATGATGGGACTTCAAGTTCCTTCACTCACTTCCTGAAAACAATGCAGCCATTATCCAATGACCAATAAAGACCAAATTTGGCATACAGAACCGCCATTACCCACTTTCTCTAATAACCCGGGCAGCGCCGGGTTCCCAAGCTAGTAAAACATAAAGATAGCACTCAGTCACAGAATATAAAACTAAAACTGATAGCATACACTACACCATAGTCAAAGGGTCCAGTTCAGTGGTCAAGCGCTGAGAGTTCAGTGAGTAAAGTCCAGGATTCATGAGTCTATACCGTAGATAAAAGCCAGTCCAGAGATTCAAGGTTCCAGGGCTCCAAGAGTTCAGGAAACAGGTCATAATACTGAAAATCCACAAACCTGGGGGAAAACCAGCAGCATCTACCACCAAAATAAAATAAATACTCTTCTCCCGAAGATCAGTCCCAAGGCTAACTCCTTATATCCAGTAACACCCAGCTGCAACCTATCTCTTGCATGACTCCACCCTTAATTGCTTTCACCCATAAACTCTTACAGATTATTCAGCCCTTTAGAACAAAGACTTCTGTTAACCCTTCCATCACCAACTGCTAGGCCTTCCGCCACCAATCACCATCAACTGCAGAACATGATTCTTGACATTTTGTCTTGAAGAGCTGCTGCCTTGGGTCCTTCCTTGCTGTTGCTATACTGGGTGCCTTCCTTCTTCTCCATCTCATGCAAGGAAGATGCCTGCAACCCCTCTCCTCTTCCTCCTTCACACCTCTTACCCTCTCCTCCTCCCAACTCCTCCGTTCTTGGAGCTGCCACTGGCAGCTTGGGTCATTGTTGCTGCTGCTATCTGGCTTACTGTAGAGTAAGAGGCTCGGAAGAGGAAGAGGAGTGGGCTGGAGGTGCCTTCCTTGCATGAGAGATGGAGGTGGCGGCAGCAACAAGCAACAATCCAAGGCAGCACCAGGGAAGTTTCAAGAGCAAAGGAGGAGGGAAGAGAAGCCACACAGGCACTCTCAAAGGCATTTTAAGGAGGCTTCCTACTTGCAGACAAGGAAGAGTTTTGAGAAGAGTAAATGAGGGTTTACTTTTTGTTTGCTGGGGGATTAATAAAAAAGATTAAATTGTGCTCACGAAAAGTAGGTGCACAAATGGCTACCATTCAAACTTTCCTTTTGTTTCAGTTATTTTTGTACCAGAAGGAGGTTTATTGTATCATGCCATCTGAATGAAAGAACCAGTACAAAAACACAGATTTATCGACAGAAACAATTACTGCGGACATGACTAGTGCCAATATATAAAGAGAATACTTTTTAAAAACCTGCTGTTAAAACAGCTACACTGATATCTCATTGACCTTGAAAACCACTTATATTATAAAGGGGTTATTTTCTTTTAGAACAATAATATTCCAAAATATTACTATTATATTTTTCACATGTTAGTAAGAGCTGGTATTTCTACAGAAAACAATGAAGATGTGCTCACAGACCTATAAAAGTACATAGAGTACATCAAATACAATATGAAAACTGATGATACAAGAAATGAACACACTGATTCCGACCTTCAGTTCAGTTCAGGTTACCTACAGAATTGCCTTCTCCTGTACAATCCAACTCTTTGGTCCTCTTGGCTATGTTTACTCCAACCAATCAAAATCTGGCTGGTGACTGTCACTGAGAGGACCTTTTTATTAGCCGCCCCACAACTGTGGAATGACCTGCCAAAAAAGATTTGACAGCTAAATCAGCTGTTGGAATTTAAGTCACAATTGAAGACCTATTTCTTCCGGCAGGCCCACCCAGTTAATTTTTAACTATTTATTTTAAACTCATGCCTTGTGTTTACTGTATTTTAATCTTTGTTCTGGGTATTTTAATAAATATATTTCATAGACATTCATTTTAATATATATATTTTACATAATGTTTTATAATGATGTGTCTTTAACTATGTAGTGCCCCACCTTGAAGAGAGATGGGTAAGACAAATGTTGTCATTATTATTTCATTTATTACTGATTATTCTGAGTAGCAGTTGTTAACCACATCTGAGATTGAGTGGCCCCAAACAAGAAAAACTTGTCAGATGGAGAAAATAATAGAATCAAGAGAAAACAGTATAGAATCCCAAAAGCTGCCATATACTGTATGCTAATGAAAGCAGGTTTCTTGCTGTAGGTAGGCAGGCATCTAAGACCGCCTATCTGTTTTTTTCTGCCTGATTCATTCTTTCACTGATCTTTTGATGGCTAAGGAAAATGACAAGGTCCATAATATTGAATGAGGTATTTGGGAGCAACTTTTTCCATCTGACTGAACTGCCCATCATATCAGCTGGAAAATCCTCTAATACCTTCACCACTATGTATACATAGAACCTCTGTCTTGCCATGGAGGCAGTGACAGACTTCGTATTTCTAGATGCAAAGACTACTGCAGATGCAGACTGCAGCCAGGAAATCAAAAGACATTTACTTCTTGGGAGGAGAACAATGACCAGTTTTGATAAACTATTGAAGAGTAGAGACATCACACTGGCAACGAAGATCCGCATAGTTAAAGCAATGGTATTTCCCGTAGTAACCTACGGATGTGAGAGCTGGACCATAAGGAAAGCTGAGCAAAGGAAGATAGATGCTTTTGAAGAGTTCCTTGGACTGCGAGAAGATCCAACCAGTTCCTACTTCAGGAAATAAAGCCCAACTGCACACTGGAGGGAAGGATATTAGAGACAAAGATGAAGTACTTTGGCCACATCATGAGAAGACAGGAAAGCTTAGAGAAGACAATGATTCTTGGGAAAATTGAAGGAAAAAGGAAGAGGGGCAGACCAAGGGCAAGATGGATGGATGGTATCCTTGAAGTGACTGTCTTGACTCTGAAGGAGCTTGGGGTGGTGATGGCCGACAGGGAGCTCTGGTGACTGAACGAATAAACAACTGTCCTGCCTAAGAACACAGTTGCTCTGGAGATATGCAGCCTTGCTAAGGGTCTTTTGATTAGACTTATGAGCCATGAGATGGCATGGATCTCCAAGACTACCTGTCCTCTTCAAGGAAATGTATTGATGCATTGTACCTTGAACATCAGATGGAGGCTGCAGTTTAATCACTACTAGATTGGCAAAGCTTTCTGTGTTCTGAGTACAGCAAATCATTTTAATTTGTATAAATTACCTGGGTGCATAATATCCAATTACATTAAAAGCAAGATGTCAGCTGATATAGGTAATTAGTTTGATGAAGAAATGGTATTAAATAGAGCAAATGTCTAGAGTCATAGCCTGCCAATCTGCAATTTATTGAATGCTGAATAGTTCTGGACGTGAACAGAAAGGATATTTTGTGTTTTGCACATATCCCTCGCAGTTAGCTGAGCAAGAGGGATGCTAATTGTAAAAGTTTGATATAATCACAGATCTAACAGGAATTGATAGATTTGTTTAAAACACCAGCAACAAGAACTGCTGACTTCTCTTCAAAGCTTCCATTTATTCATTTTGGAAGATCAGGCATTTGTATTTTTGTGTTTCTGTTTCCTGCTTCATATAATAATTAGACTCACACTTCTCACCTCAGGATTGAAGGAGATTAATATGTGCAACACTGTGTATGTAGGTGCACACACCATCGAGTCACTCTGGTGTTTTTCCCCCCATTTTACAGCCTTTTTCATTAGATTTCAGTGTTATTTACAAGTAGATCCTATCTGATCACAGAACCCAAGCAAGGCCAGGCATGGCTTGTAAAAAAATTAAAAATGACCCTTTCAATTATATTTTGAAAAGCATGTTATGTAACTTACTACAAATTCCAAAGAGTCATTTGTTGCCACTTACAACACTTCCCCTACCTAAAAGTGACACATCGTGCAAATCATTACCTTTTCATTGCCTTTTCTGGAAAAAAAATGTTTTTTATCTAAAATTTGAAATAGTCTTATGCCAGTGCAATATTTTATGTAGTGTTTTGAACATAGTTGGTTTTGTTGAGGGAGGGGGGGAGTATTATCTCCTACATTGGTTTTATAGTTCCAGTGCCATAGACATTAGGTTGGGAATTAATGGCTGAATACTTGTATTAAATACATTTGAATTAGACATGTAGGAATAACATTGATACATTTTATTCAATTTATTTCATCACAACGTTTTCAAGTAAGCATTCAGCAGTTGCGGTTGAACCTATGGTGGGATTTTAGAACTAGAAGGTAAAAATAATTGTTATACCTCGCCAAATTTTTAGTTTGGGCCATTTATTTAAAGTAAGAAAGCATTGAGAGAGCTGAGGATGAGGTATGTAAGAACTCCCAATGCACAGGGCCTCATGAGATACACAATGGATATCCCTGCTTTTGGGGGATTAAGGACCTACTGTCAACTGCTACTATCAGTGCCTAAGGCAATGTTTCTCAGCCTTCCTAATGCCATGACCCCTTAATACAGTTCCTCATGTTGTGGTGACCCCCAACCATAAAATTATTTTCGTTGCTACTTCATAACTGTAGTGTCGAAGGCTTTCATGGCTGGAATCACTGAGTTGTTGTAGATTTTTCGGGCTGTATGGCCATGTTCTAGAAGCATTCTCTCCTGACGTTTCACCTGAACCTATGGCAAGCATCCTCAGAGGTTGTGAATTTCCTGTTGGAAACTAGGAAATTGGGTTTATATATCTGTGGAAAGTCCAGGGTGGGAGAATGAACACTTGTCTGTTGAAGGTAGGTGTGGATGTTTCAACTGGCCATGTTGATTAGCATTTGATGGCCTGACAGTTTTTAGATGTGGCTTGTTACTGCCGGGGGAATTCTTTGTTGAGAGATGGCTACTCCATCTTTCTGTTCATAGAATTCATTGTCCCACAGGCTACTTTCAGTGAACCAGTTTCAGACTGCTTTCCATAGTTAATGTAATTACTAGCCTGGCCTTGAACCTGTTCCAGTCATGTCAATCTAATCATCCACACAGCAAAACCGGTTTCTCCCTAAACAGTTTCAATTTATTTATTTTATTTATTTACAGTATTATATTCTACCCTTCTCACCCTGCAGGGGACTCAGGGCGGATTACAATGTACATATACATGGCAAACATTCAATGCCATTAAACACACAACATATATAGACAGACACACAGAGGCTATTTAACATTCCATCTTTTTCATGAGAATATTCCTGCCACCAGGGGAGCTGTTGCTTCACTGTCAATTTGTGACACTGATGAAGTACTTCCTCATTCTTTGCATGCTTGCTGGAGATTTTTATGGCCTCGTAAATTAGCCTCCCCACATAAGCGGTACCTAAATTTCCTACTTGATAGATGCAACTGTCTTTCGGGCTGCAAAGATGGACAGCAAGCTACACAAATTGGTCAGAAGCTCACTCCGACCCTGGCTAGCTTCAAACTCATGATCTGTTGGTCAGTAGTGATCTTAATGCAGCTGACTCCCAGCCAGCTGCACCACAGTTGCCAGTGTAGTAAGTGGCAAGTGTAGATGTGCCCCAAGGTTCAAATCCTTGCTCAGCCACAAAAATGCATAAGGTGGCCTTGGGCAAGCCACAGTCAATCAACCTTAGAGGAAAGCAATGAAAAACTTCCCCAAAATAAACATTGCCAAGAAAGTGTAGGATGGGTTCTCCATAAACTGGTATTAATTTGAAGGCATGTAACAACAAAGTGCTGATATGTTTGGGTTTACAAAAAAGAAATAATGGTGAAAATCATTTCTGAAGTGAGATTGAGAGACTTAACTCTTGCACAAATATCTTTAGATTCAAATAAAGTTCTGAAGCAGAAAGTGTACCAGTATTTTCCCCTTAGTTAGATAGTTGATGCTTCTGGAAACACCCTGCACTCTCAACCCTGTGGACCCATTGAACTAGAATCCAGTTCAACCCAATCAACAAATAAATTCATAAATAAAAATATAATTTGCTGACCACCAGAGCTGAGTCCTCTTTGTTTTCAGGGCAATGGCGATGTTTTATATCACCATGATGTAACTCTTGGCAGTAGCTCATTGATGTGCCCCTGATTAACATTCAGCTTCTTAAGCGAGCATGACTTGCCCTGCTTGAATTGGGAGTTCACTTTGTACTACAGCGTGATTGTCCAATCATGCCTGTCAGAAATGATTTATCCCTGTTACTTACACTTCTTTTTAAATTTAGGAGGAATTATAGTCAGAGGCCTGGAAAGGATAACAAAGGTCAACTCATACTGAAGTTCTGAAGCACGTTTTCTAAAAGTATCCACTGAGGAAATGTATTTATTGCATTTATTAATAGCATTTCCCACTTTCTATTACCATAGGAATGTGCAAAGTTAAGGAAAGAGCATTGGTGAGTTTTGATCTTTGAGGACTGTTTGCATTTTAAATGTGTTTTGCTTGTTTGTGTTGTATATCTTCTCTCTGACTCTTCAGTACATCCTCTTGGCAGAGAGAGAGAGGTGACCACATAAAGAGATGTGCACCTTATTAACATTCAGTTTTGGAAAGAGACGTTTTGTAAAGAAGCAGAGGGTACAGAGGAGCATCCATAGTGGGACACGGAGAAAGACATTGCTATGGAAGGTGGCTGAAGACCTATACTATTTAGCCTCCTGGTCCATACCAAAAAGTGTCTAACTTCTGATTATTCTTGAAATATCAGCATGCAATATTTTAAGGGCCTGGATTGACCCCTAGAATACTAACGTGACTATTTGAAGCACCATTTTTTCTATTTAACAGACGCAAACCTTTGGTTTTAGTGACACTCAAATAAATGGAGTTTTTTAGAGGAAAGCTGCTGGGAGACAGCCTCCTTGAACAAAGATTGGGTCTGTTAAAAGGTTGACTCTGTGACAGATATGGCAAGAAAGGAAGCACACTTTGCCACCAACACTAAACTTGTAAATGAAGGCTTTCTTAGGTAACCTGGGACTTGTTTTCTTGTGACCTCATCACATTGAGAAATTTCCCCATGGTATGACACCAGTCTTTTTTCAAGCGCAGAGGCACAGAGATAATAATAATAATAACAACAACAACAACAACAACAACAACAACAACAACTTTATTTATATACCGTTCTATCTCCCCTAGGGGACTCTGGTCAGTTTTCACAAGCAGATATAATAACATATCTCACTAAGAATGGAAGGAATATTAACATATGACTTCCTTTAATAGATGTGGTTTTATTTTAGTATATATTGGTTTTCTTTGGGTTTGTGAATTGTCATTGTATCTGTATTTTTCTGGTAGTATCTGGCATTGAACATTTGCCTGATTGTTTGTTGGAATCCACCCTGAGACCCCTTGGGGAGATAGGGCAGAATATAAATAAAGTTATCATCACCATCATCATCATCATCATCATCATCATATGAAACACAACAAGATTAGTACACAAGTCTCTAGGACTATGTGATGTATCGGCGAATGATGTGTGCAGATCCCAGTAGGATGTCCCTTTGCAGCTGATAGATGGTAATTTTGTCAACGCCGATTGTGTTTACGTGCAGGCCAAGGTCTTTAGGCACTGCACCCAGTGTGCCGATCACTGCTGGGACCACCTTTACTGTCCCAGAGTCTTTGCAGTTTGATCTTTAAATCCTCATATCATGTCAGCTTTTCCGGTTGTTTCTCTTCAATCCTGCTGTTACCTGGGATTGCAACATCAACCATCCATACTTGGTTTTTTAACACAATCGTGAGGTCAGGAGTATTGTGCTTCAAAACTCTTGTCAGTCTGAATTGGGAAGTATCAGAATAGCTTGACATGTTCATTTTCTGTAACTTTTTCAGGCTTATTGTGATCCCACCAGTTCTTTGTCACGGGCAGATGGTGTTTGTGGCACAAGTTCCAGTGAATAATCTGAGCAACGGTGTTATGCCTCTGCTTTAATCTGTCTGTGCGATCTTCTTGCAGCAGCTGAGGATGTGATCTATTGTTTCATCTGTTTCCTTGCAGAGTTTATACTTGGGATCTGTCATTGACTTTTCAGTTTAGGCTTTGATGGAATTTGTTCTAATGACTTCTTCTTCTTCTTCTTCTTCTTCTTCTTCTTCTTCTTCTTCTTTCTCACAGATCAACAAAACAAAACAATAGGGTCATTGATCAACTGATTCCCAGATCAACCAAACAAAACAATAGGGTCTAGAAAAGGCATCTGGACCCAATGTTGCATGGATATAAGGGTTAGCAGGTAAATTTTTTTGTTGCTGGTTTTTTCTTTCTCCCCTTCTATACTGGCTGGACAAAGAAAAGGCCAAATAGAAACATGGGGTAATGAAGGGCTGTTGGTTTCTATGGTCCTATGTGGGAGAGTGCCCTATTCCTTGTCAAACAAGGGCTATTAGAGTGCATGCAGAAGTTAGAGGTCTTGATTTATGAAGCAACCACACCAAATGGCTTGTAGGAACCCTATTATAAAATAGGTTAGTTACTCTGTATGCTGATATCATCTAGCTGCATCTTGGAAGAGAGAATTCATGGAAAAAGAAGAGCTAGGGGAACATCCCAAGGAGTATCAGTTTAGATCACAGAAGGGTGTACAAATAGACAGAGGACACTTTAGCCACTCAAACGATCTACCCCAATTATTACTGCCCACTGTGAAAGTTACTGCATTTCCAACAAGATCAATTATTTATTTGTGTTTGCTCTCTAAATGTGCACAGAGATTTTTCACAATGCCCAATGACAGTGTGTTGGTGCTTCTAAGTCATGCACACAATGATTTGGCAGAACTGCACATTTCTGTCTCAGTTGCTTTCAAAGCCAACACGCCATCATCATGCAAGAAAATTCCTTTCAGTTACATCTTCAATCCAGAATAAACCCAAAGGATAAACTGTCAGGCATATGAGAATCATCAGCCCTGAAAAAGCAACACACTCATACTAGAGGATTGTGTTGGCTAAATGATTGGAAATCAGGACAAAAGCAAAACCCTGGGATAATCCAAACAGGGTGAACGTTAAACTAACTGAGCTAGAAGATTCTAACTGCTTCTTCAGATATGTGTTTTGCTTTCCCACAATCCCTTTCTCTGTTTGTTCCCCTTCCATATTGGTGATGGTTCTGTTCTTCCCCTATAAATTCCTTCCTATCCTTATTCCCCCTGCCACACTTCTGTCACATGTTCTGACTGCCTCCTTGTTGATTGTGTGAGTAACATCATGCAAGGAGAGGTGTATAGAGAAAGGACACGTGTAGAGGTAAAATACTTGGAGGAAGAATGGCAGGTTCCGATTGCTACTCTGCTGTAGTGCATCTTGTGAATGCCCTCTCTAAGGCTTAGATTCAGAGCCTCTGTGGGACACACCACATCCTTGTGAGAGCTGCATCCAACCCCAGAGCCGTATGTTGAGCAGGTCTAATCTCTAGACACTATACTCTTTTTGATGCAATCCAAAATCCCATTAGTTTTTTAAGCTGCTGCATCACATTGTTGGCTCATGTTCAACTTGATACAGGATGGGTGACACCTGTTTTGATGACAGGCCATGTGAAAAAGATCTTGAAGTATAAGGGCCCTTCCACACAGCCATATAACTCAGAATATCAAGGTAGAAAATCCCACAGTATCAGGTTTGAACTGGGTTACGTGAGTCCACACTGCCATATATTTCAGTTCAAAGCAGATAACGGGGCATTTTATTCAGTGGAAGGGGCCCAAGTCATTAACAAAGCTGTTGAACAGCACTGGGCCTAGGATGGAACCTTCTTGATGGAACCCCCTAGTAATTTCTTTTCAGGATGAAGAGGACCATTGGTCAGCACCCTTTGAGTTTGGTCGCTCAACCAATTAAAAATTCACCTAACAGTCATATTACCTAGCCGATATTTTACTAGCTTGTTTGCAAGCAGATCATGGGAGACCTTGTCAAAGACCTTATTTAAATAAAGATATGATACATCCACAACATTCCCTGCATCTATCAAGCTTGTAATTCTATCAAAAAGGAGATAAGATTAGTCTGGATTATTTGTTTTTGGGAAACCCATGTAGACTTTGAGTGATCAAAAATGTTTTTCCCCCAAAAAACAAGTCATACTAAACCAACGGCCCCTTCTACACTGCCTTATAAAATCCCGATTATCTGCTTTGAACTGGATTATATGGCAGTGTGGACTCATATAATCCAAAACAAATAATCTGGATTATCTGATTTGATAATTTGCATTATATGGCAGTGTAGAAGGGGCCTGAGTCTACAGATCGAGCTCAGGCCCCTTCAACACTGCCATTTAAAATGCAGATTATCTGCTTTGAACTGAATTATATGGCAGTGTAGACTCATAAAATCCCATTCAAATCCCATTCTTGTTTTTATTGTATTTTAAAGTTGGTTGTATTGTTTTAATCTACTGTTGTAAACCGCTCTGAGCCAAATTGGGAGTGGCGGTATACAAGTCAAATAAATAAATAAATAAAAGCAGATAATGTGGATTATCCACTTTTATAATCTAGATTATATGGCAATGTAGAAGGGGCCTCGGTGCTGGATTGGCACAAGGTAGAATGAGAGTTTCTTGCTGAACGGAAACTAGGTTCCATCTCTCTGCCACCATGAGGTATGAAAAAACATCCTGCCCCCACTGGTTAAGACCATATCTGGTCTACACACCTCAAGTTCCCCAATGGGACCACCTACGAAATCAATGTCTTATGTACACGGGTCATCCAGTCCTGGATCCATGACTCAGGTCAACTGCTCCACAAAGTTGTAACAGATAGAACAATTGTTCAAATTGTACAACCCACGAGACATAGGGAAGGAGAGTGGGTGGGATGAAACTTGAGCTGGCAAGAATTCAGCAACCCTTGGCTATACACAAAGTCTTCTGACCTGAGTGAAAACCACATCCAGGTCTGTGTGGGTAGGGGTTTCCCAGGCAATAAGCAAGAAACAACATGCTACAAATGATTGGTTAGCTAGAACACCTGGTCCTGCTTCTTCCCAGACTGCAGGGAGCCACAGGAAGGAGACTCACCACTGCTGTGGGCCAAGCAGCTGCAAAGGCTCACTGTCCAGGTAAATTGTGCATCATTTTTCCCCAGAAGGCATGGTGTGTGCATGCTTTCTGCTCTGAACTGGATTATATGAGTCATAGTTAAAGCAATGGTATTCCCCATAGTAACTTACGGATGTAAGAGCTGGACCATAGGGAAGGCTGAGTGAAGGAAGATAGATGCTTTTGAACTGTGGTGTTGGAAGAAAGTGCTGAGAGTACCTTGGATCACAAGAAGATTCAACCAGTCCATACTTCGGGAAATAAAGCCCGACTGCTCATTGGAGGGAAGGATATTAGAGGCAAAGATGAAGTACTTTGGCCACATCATGAGGAGACAGGAAAGCTTGGAGAAGACAATTATGCTTGGGAAAATGGAAGGAAAAAGGAAGAGGGGCTGACCAAGGGCAAGATGGATGGATGGTATCCTTGAAGGGACCGGCTTGACCTTGAAGGAGCTAGGTCTGGCCACTGCCTATAGGGAGCTCTGGCATGGGCTGGTCCATGAGGTCACAAAGAGTCGGAAGCAAATGAACGAAGAAACGGGCGGCTCAACCATTATGCAAAGTAAGCATTTGCAGTACAGTTGATTTTGCCCAGGGGTGCTCTTGAGGCACTCTTGGGGGAAAATAGACCTTGACATATGCGAGTTGTAGTTACTGGGATGTATAGTTCACCTGCAATCAAAGAGCATTCTGAACTCCACCAATGATGGAATTGAACCAAATATGGCACACAGAACTCCCACGATGAACAGAAAATATATATCAGTGATTGGTGGGAGGGGGGGGGGCACCAAAATACTGTTTGCTTACCGTTGAAAATTACCTAGGGCCGCCTCTGTGAAGAAACAACAACATATGAGTGACAAGTACATAGAACAACCTGCTTTTCATACCTTCTCATTGGGCAAAGTGCATTCTTTGTGACCAAAAATCAAATTTCCAGTGAAAGAGTTGTGGAAATTATTTTTTTTCATTATATACAGCAACATAGTAAGGCACCGTCCCTTTTGGACGGCGTAATGATTTGTGACAGAGAAGTGGGCAAAATTTATAATGACACACCCATAAAATCATTACACAAGATTATTCGTGCTCCTAACCATTCCCATATTGAGGCAATTCTTACAACTGGAAGAGCATGTGAAAGACTGGGAGCCCTATATCCCATACACAAAATGAATATTTTGCAAGCAATAGGATTCAGACACATTTAACTATACATAACTTATATCCACCTTCTCCTGAATATCTTCTGCCATCTTGTGTGTACAAATATGTACTACAATTCTCTCGACAAGGTTATGGCATGTCTTCAAGTCCTAGCAAATCCAAACGAAACAAATTTGTTAGTTTCCCAGCAGGCATGTAGCCGGGGGGGGGGGGGGGCTCGGGGGGCTTCAGCCCCCCCCCCCCAAATTCTCATGGTGGTTCGCGAAAAGGCCTTACTGGTGCATTCTTTAAACTGTTATGTTTATTCATATCATGATCTGATCACCATACTCAATATATCCCATATGCATGGGGGTATTGGGGTAATGATACAAAAGGTTTGCTAGGCTAGACCCTCTTTCACTCAGACTCAGCCCCCCCCCAAAACTCAGCCCCCCCCGAAACCGCCCCTGAAAAAAATTCACACCCCCCCCCCCCCCTGAAACAAAATCCTGGCTACGGGCCTGCTTCCCAGTTTTGGTCTTTATGGTAAAAGAAAGAATAAAGTCATATTTCCACATTTGCTGGGAATGGGGTGCAAAACTCCTGTGCAAATTCACAAGTTTTAATTTTTTTTTCCATCGGAGAGGACGCTTTTCCAAGACTCTTTCGGTTCTCCAGTTTGACTCTATAGTCCAACTCCAGTAGAAGTTGAACTTTGGCTCCTTCTACACCAGGGGTCCTCAAACTTTTTAAACAGAGGGCCACGTCGCAGTCCCTCAAACTGTTGGAGGGCCAGATTATAATTTGAAAAAAAAAAATGAATAAATTCCTATGCACTCTGCACATATCTTATTTGTAGTGCAAAAAAAAAAAAAACGCCACTTAAAAGCAACACAATAATTAAAATGAAGAACAATTTTAACAAATATAAACCTATTAGTATTTCAATGGAAAATGTGGGCCTGCTTTTGGCTGATGAGATAGGATTGTTGTTGTTGTTGTTGTGTGCCTTCAAGTCCAGACTTAGGTTGACCCTGAGCTAGGGCCGGGTAAATGACCTTGGAGGGCCGTATCCGGCCCTTGGGCCTTAGTTTGAGGACCCTTGTTCTACACTGTCATGTAAAATTCACATTATCTGCTTTGAACTGGATTATATGGCAGTGTAGACTCAGGCCCCTTCTACACTGCCATATAATCCAGATTATCAAAGCAGATAATCCACATCTGCTCTGAACTGTATTATTTGAGTTTACACTGCCACATAATCCAGTTTAAAGCAGATACTTTTATATGGCATTGTAGAAGGGGCCTGAGTGTATAACTCTTTATTTTTTGCAATTACACAGAAAAATCTCTATTCCACCCCACCCACCCCCAACCCAAGACCCAGTAATACAACTAATTAATAATTAAGGAGGAAAAGATGGAAGTGAATATAACTTTGGGATATAGTTAAACACAATGTGAAACAGTAGAATAAGATTTGAAAATCAGAGTTATGAAATAATTTGGTGTAAGATTCAAAAGACAATGCAGCAAATATGAAAAATGGGAAAGCAACACTGAGTATGTTGGTTAAAGACAATGGCTGGACATATTACATAAGCATATCTGATGAGCCTTTGTAGACAAGACTGCACACTTCATAAAATATGAACAATGAGACTAGTTAAACACAAGTCTGACAAGTTTGCATAATGTTTTTGCAAAGGAATGTTTTTGGCAAAGCTCATCATTGTCTGTACTAAGTTATTAATACTGTCTGCTGCATACTCACTACGTACTTTTGTTTTGTTTTGGTTTCTCAATTGCCGTTGGGGAGTGTTGTGCATCAGGATAGAAAAACAGGTGTTATGTTATGCTAACATTATGCAATTTATTCTATGTATTTCAAAAAATGGAGCAACTAAAAATCATAATGACTTCCACAGGTGACTGTCCAGCGTGAACATTCTGGAGGCATAGCATTCCCATTAAAAAATTTAAAAAAGGTAAATCCCTGATTATATACACTTATACCATGAGTGGACAAAGTATGAACTTTGGGCCATATGTATTTCCCCAGGGCTGTTTTGTGACTCTCAAGGCCTTCAATAATGTGGAAGCATTTTATCACTTGTTTTAGGTATAGAAACTAGAACATTTTTGGACCCAGAAGAGTGTTTTCTTCAAAAGCAGAAGTTCAGTAAATGGGAAATAATTTCCACTCATTTTGAGGTAGTAAAAAAAGGGCCGACTTTAGCACAGCAGGTTAATTACCAGCTGTAGCTGCAGTAAATCTTGCCAACCAAAAGTTTGACAGTTTGAAGCTGGTTCCGGGTGAGCTTTTGACCTTCAGCCCAGTTCCCCACCCACCTAGCAAATTGAAAACAGCAATGTGAGTAAATAAATAGGAACTGCATTAATCGGGGAGGTATTTTAAGCAGGGCATTTAGATCAGAAAAAGGAGGAAAGTTTATGAATGAAGAAAGCTCTTTGGCAAGAAGATGGAGCGACAATACCCCCCCCCCCCCCCCCCCCCCGCATGCCCGGAACCAAACATACCCTCCAAAGATGCCGGATGATGAGAAAAAGCCTATGTATATAACTCTATTTGTTGTCTGTCTTGTCATTGTATTTTTATGGTGTCAGAAGTGACTTGAGAATATACTGCAAGTCGCTTCTGTTGTGAGAGAATTGGCCATCTGCAAGGACGTTGCCCAGGGGAAGCCTGGATATGTCATTGTATAATTGGCATTGAATGTTTGCCGTATAGGTGTTCTGTGATTCGCCTGAGTCCTCTTCATATTGAGAAGGGTGTAAATATAGATACTGTAAATAAATAAATAAATAAATAAACAAATAAATAAATAAATAAATAAAGGCCTGAAATGGCCCCGAATTCATCCCATAGACGTTATAGGGGATCTGTGGGTTTTGAGGTTCAGGGCATGCAGCGGGGAGGCACAGTCTTCCAAGGTCTTCTGAGGGCTAATGTGCCCCTTTATTTATTTATCTGGGCAGTTATGCCCCAGCAAGTCTGACATTTATCTCAGGAATGCTTACAAATAAAACTTGCTGTGATTGACTTGCACATTTGATGGAAATATGAAGTAAAAGGAAGAAACCCTCATTGAAATCTCTGGGCACATTTACACTGGCTGCTTAAATTGGTGAGAGCTGCAATCAGTCCCATGATGGGTATATGCCATACGAGGCTGATCTGGAGTAACCCAGTGTAGAACTGCCTTCCATTCCCTTGAAGTATTGTAACATATAGGTGCAAAATGGAGTGTGTTCTCTATTTTAGTTTCCTCTATATGAGTGTTTATTAAAACTCCTTCATTACAGTAAAAGATTCTCCGAATGCAAGCATGGTTCCTGTTGATTGGATTTCACATAATTGATCATAATATCTCTTGTGATTAACAGATCAAAACAAAAAGAGCAATTTCTTGAGATAATTTGGGATTGTTAATGTATTACGGACAGAAGCAAATGGTTTTAAACTAAGAGGATGTGCTTTAATATTAAATTCTTTTGTATACTTACATGAGAAAAACAAGTTGTAAAGGGGATATATGAGGAGCTATAAACATATTTTTCATGTCTCACCCTGGACCTACAGTATGCACCTTCATGTTAAAGAAATTAACCTTTCTTCCTTTTTACTCATGTCACTAGGCTAATTAGATTGCCTGGAAGCAATGGACCTCACTCTTGTGATGCACACGTGGACATAATGGCTGGGTGAGACTATTCAGGGTTTCAAAGAATGCCCCAAATGTTTTCAATCTGCATGAATGCACACACACATACAATCTGCATGAATGCACACATATTAAAGGTAAAGGTAAAAGTTTCCTCTGACATTAAGTCCAGTTGTGTCTGACTCTGGGGGTTGGTGCTCATCCCCATTTCTAAGCGGAAGAGCTGGCGTTGTCCATAGACACCTCCAAGGTCATGTGGTCAGCGTGATTGCATGGAGCGCTGTTACCTTCCCTTGCATGTTTTTGAACTGCTAGATTGGCAAAAGCTGGGGCTGAGAGCGGAAGCTCACACTGCTCCCCGGATTCGAACTTGTGACCTTTCGGTCAACAAGTACAGCAGCTCAGCAGTTTAACCCACTGTGCTACCCTGAAAATGCACAAAGAATAGACCAAGGGAAGTGGCTCAAATTAATTGCCATCCTGTGCTAATTTTCTATATGTGGACAATATTTTAGATGTGAAAGAATACATTTGTTCCGTCTCCCTGGTTTACATTACCTTTTTAGTTGCTTAGAGTGTCTTCCCCTTGCATTTCTCTCAGGGCTGCTGCAGCTTTGCAAAGCCCTAAAAGGTTAGCAGCATCAGAGTCTGCAAAGCCAGCCTGCAGGCCTCTTTGCAACTATTGCCCTAGAGAGCAGCTCTTTGGATTTAGAGCCCGCCCTTTCTCCCAGGGAAGGGATCTCCATTTTAGAATCTCCCCTGCCTTTTCAGTCTAAAGGAAGAATTCGGATGTGCTGGTGGCCAGGTCAGGATAGCTATGAGAAACCATTGCAAGTACTATTGAGATATTGAGATATTGAGAAATAGATAGAAAGATAAAGATAGTTATTGAGATATAGAAAGAACTATGGAGCTATTGAGTTAATATAGGTAGTATTGACCATTTGCCTCCAAAGCTAACTTTGAGCAATAGATAGGGGGGGAAAACCCTGCTTTTTTCTGACCATAGGAGCTCAAGGTTAGGGTAAAGGGATTCCAGAATTCCTTCTAACTTTTGGAAAAGGGTGCCTCAATAACGGAATGAAAGAAAGCTCATCTCTTGCTTTATCAATTGACTGTTTGTAACTTTGATAAGCTGTGCCAAGTCTACAAAGACTTTGGAAATAAAGAGAGCAGCACATCGCAGTCTTATTTTTAAGGCACAACATTGTAAGAGTCCAGGTAAAGTATTACCAGTTAATTAGATTTATTATGGAAACTATCCTTGGCTTCATAATACTAATGGACTCTCCAACATTTAGTAGATGAAAAAAGATATTTTGCACCCTTAATAGCAGCCATGTTCTTTACTAAAGGTTTTCTTTTTTTCACTGTTGTCTTTGTTTACCTTCTAGCAACTCATTATAGACTACCTTCTGTCCGTGGAGAGGACAAAAGGCTGAAAGTCCCTGTGCATTATGAAGATTGCTAACACCAGATTTGGGATGATTGCATTTTTCTTTAAAAAATGTACACAATTGAATTAATAGCATTACTTATATCTTTTAAAGTTATTATAATGCTCCATTATGTTTCATTTGAGTTCTTTATATCATGCAAGGCAGCTAATAAAAAGGAAAGTTTAAAATCTAGCCCAATAAAAGTAAACCACAAAATGTACCAGATCAAAAACAGCAGAGAGATTTTGACCCAAAGCCAAGAGAAGAAGAGCATGAATGATATCTTTTTTATTTTAATATGCCCCATCACAACTGTTCTCCAGACAAAGGAGATTTTACATAGCAGGAAGGGAGTTGTGAAGCAAGTCATTGGTTTAGTATTTCATTCATTAGAAATGAAAGAAATGATGAAAGATTTGAGGGGGAAAAAATAAGGAAGGGTATTCTGAAATTTCTAGTAACTCAGGCCCCATCCAAACTGACCACTTAGATAGGTGTGGGGTTGGATCAGTGCTGTGGTAACCAAACACCACAGAAAGATGATCTGAATTAATGTGAGGCAAAACTACTTAATAGGAGAATGGCATGATATATGATAACTGAGAATTGTATTTGCTCAAAGGTCAAGAGAACCAGTGTTCACAATGCAAGAAGAGTGGCTGATGAAGGTCTGTGAAATATCTAAATTGAAATATCTACTAATTAAGTAGAAATTTCTAACTGAGAGCCCATCTATATAGTCTTGAAAAGCTGGTAGAAAGTGGGATAAAATTGGGAGGGCCTACAAAATGCACACCCCTAATGTGCACTTGATAGTGGAACTGCATGAAAAACAAATGACAAAATGGTTGTCATAAAATCCAATATTGGGCTGGTATGAAGTACTGTATATCTGAGTGCTCTCAGAGGGAGAGAGAGGGAGAGAGGGAGTTCCTTGCAATACACTGGTGTAGACTGCTCCAGCGCTCATTCTCATTTTAAAATCCCAAAATAGCTGATGGAGGGATGTAAACAAGTAGAGCCACTGACACACAGGTGGCTCAATGGAACCATGAGGGAAAAAGAACAATTCCCACAAGAACTTTCTCCAACCATTCCTTGGCTCCCATTTCCTGTATATTTCTGCAAGGAAACGGAGCTTGAAATTACAAAGTGGGCAAGCAGCATGTCCCAGGCAAGTGATCCCAAAGGGAAATGGAATTGAAGAGGGCAAACCTGGAGGCACCAGGAGTGAGAGTGAGGAGAAATGACATAAAATCTGCTTGTGTATACGTTATTATATCCTGATCAATGCTGCACCTTTGGCAAAATGCTTATGAGGTACCTTTGAGAGTCATTAGGGGAAACCATGATGGCCGAAAGAGAGGAGGAGCCGAGGAGCCTTCTAATCAAGGTGAAAGAAGAAAGCACAAAAGCTGCGTTGCAGCTAAACATAAAAAAAAACCCTAAGATTTTGGCAACAAGAATGATTGTTGGGAAACAGAGGGAGAAAACGTGGAGGCCGTGACAGACTTTGTATTTCTAGGTACAAAGATTACTGCAGACGCAGACTGCAGCCAGGAAATCAGAAAATGTTTACTTCTTGGGAGGAGAGCAATATCCAATCTCGATAAAATAGTGAAAAGTAGTGATATCACACCGGCAACGACGTTCCGCATAGTTAAAGCAATGGCATTCCTCATAGTCACCTATGGATGTGAGAGCTGGACCATAGGGAAGGCTGAGCGAAGGAAGATAGATGCTTTTGAATTGTGGTGCTGGAGGAAAGTTCTGAGAGTGCCTCGGACCACAAGAAGATCCAACCAGTCCATACTTCAGGAAATAAAGCCCGACTGCTCATTGGAGTGAAGTATAGTAGAGGCCATATCATGAGAAGAAAGGAAAGCTTAGAGAACACAATGATGCTTGGGAAAATGGAAGGAAAAAGGAAGAGGGGTTGACCAAGGGCAAGATGGATGGGATCCTTGAAGTGACTGGATTGACCTTGAAGGAGCTGAGGGTGGTGATGGCCGACAGGGAGCTTTGGCATGGGCTGATTTATGAGGTCACGAAGAGTTGGAAACGACTGAACGAATGAGCAACAGCAAACAACAACAAAGAGAAAACCATGAAAAGAAAACTTCTAGAGGATGTCCCACCATACCTTTTGCATTAACAAAACCTTTCAATTGCATTAACCAAAGCTTTCTGGAAGCTGTGGGACCATTCAACCTGAGATTCCATCTGAATATTAGGAAGAACTTCCTGTGAGAGCTGTTCAGCAGTGGAACTCTATGCCCCAGAGTGTGGTAGAGGCTTTTAAACAGAGGCTGGATGACCATCTATTGGGGGTGCTTTGAATGAGATTCCTGCTTCTTGGCAGTGGGTTGGACTGGATGGCCCATGAAGTCTGTCCCAACTCTATGATTCTATGGTTCTCTATGTGGACTCTCCTTGAGGTACCGGGATTTTAATCACACTTCCTTACACTGAATTAAGTGGCTGTCTAGAACGGCTCTAACTTTAAGAAATATTGGGACCTGTTCATTACCTTTACCTAGATAATGGGAACATTTATCAGCTTTGGGGTTCATGAATCAGTGGAGTGTGGTTATAAGCAGAAGTGTCATTACATTATTGCTTGAAGGGGGTAGACTTAAAACAGATAGTAACCCTAATAGATAAGTGGGAAGTTTGTAGAGGTTTTATATAGTTGTTTAGTTTTAGTGTATAGTGAATACTGCTGGTTGTGTAAGTTTGGTAGCTTTACATATCTCAAATGTCTTATGTTTTTCATGAAAAATTATATTTTTTTAAAAAACTCTTCACAGAATAAGACATCAATGAACATTTTGGACTGTTAATGGAACTAGTAAGCCTCATAGTTTTCTGGCCAGTAGGCTGTTAGGAATTGTGGGAGTTGAAGTCCAAAACACCGGGAGGGCCTAAGTTTGTCCATGCCTGAATTAGTAAATAATTCACATGCAAAGGTTGCTAAATCTAGCACAGAAATAGAACATGAAACTGCAGGTAATACCAACCACAAGATGGAGCTGTAAGATCAGGCCTTTAAAGGGACTGCTGCTTGTTCTGTGTGAGAAGTGAGTGGAGGATGTTCATTCATTTTTTTAAAAATGTGTCCTCTAATACAAAGCAGCTTTACCTTATATAAAATTTATGGGGCAGAGAGCTCAAGTTGGAAACATTGTCATTTATTTTATTGATTTAGTGATGTTTTAATTATTGCTGTTGAAATATTATGATGCTCGAATACGATCCAAGGGAAAACCGTCATTTGGTTTCCATTTGCAATACGGAATGTTGCCCAAAGCTTGGATACAAGCACTTGTTTACAGAGACTAAGGATATTTACTGCTGGCATTTACGGCTCCTGTGAGAATTAGATAGAGTATGAAAGGAGAGGGAGAGGGAAAGAAAAAGAGAGAAAGTCAGGCTGTTATGCTGAACGGCAGCAGACGCAACAACAGAAAGCATATGTGGGACTCAGGATTTACTTGCCAAATAAGTGGAGCAAGCAGATTGTCAGCCTATGATCTGCATGCTCCTGCATAAGAAGGCACATCATTGTCTTGGAGATTAAGAATTCAATTTGATCTGGAGAGAAACGGCCAACACTACACACAGTTCTATCTTAGTCAAAACCGACTATATAGTTCATCTGTACAACTTTACATTTATAAATGTTGTGGTTGGCATGACTATCCCTTTATTGGTATGAATGTTTGTGGCATCTTCCTGTGAAAACTTTCAATGCTTTTAATATCCATCAAAATAAATGGTAGTTAAATTAATTGTGACTAAAAAGGCTCAAATATTCCAAAGTTCAATATTAAGTAGGATTAATATTAGTTTTAAGCCATAGCCCCCGGTGGCGCAGTGGGTTAAACCCCTGTGCCAGCAGGACTGAAGACCAACAGGTCATAGGTTCGAATCCGGGGAGAGGCGGATGAGCTCCCTCTATCAGCTCCAGCTTCTCATATGGGGACATGAGAGAAGCCTCCCACAAGGATGATAAAAAAAAATTAAAAAATCATCCGGGCGTCCCCTGGGCAACGTCCTTGCAGACGGCCAGTTCTCTCACACCAGAAGCAACTTGCAGTTTCTCAAGTCGCTCCTGACACGACAAAAAAAAGTAAGAATATACTGGACCTGGAAGTGACCACTCAGACCATGCTAAATCTGTTGCAGTGCTCAGTTGGTGTCAAGCTGGACCAAAAGCACATTGGCTCTGCTAGACCATCACCATACCTTCCATGTTGCTGCTCCCATCCAGCCACAGTTCAGTGTGACTGTTCCCATCCAGCCACAGTTCAATGTCAGCTCCTAGATGTTGTGAGCATCCTTTTCTGACATCAGCAGAGGTGATAGTGTGACCAGGAAGAAAAAGGGAGATCATCTCCTCTCATTCTTCTGGGCCATGTAGGCACCCCTGTTGATTTCAGAAGGCAGAACCTGTAGCAGCCAGGAGCTCACAAAAACTCTGCATGTGTCTAGTAGTGATGGTGGTGACATGGGTACAATCCATCTCCTTTTGCTTCACTGATGAATGTAGGGAAAAGGTGATGGCAGTAGCGCCCTATGTGATTCATCTGTCCACACTAACCTGAAACCATGGGATACTCTAGAGTTCCAAACATGACGACAGCCAAGAACCAATTTAGAGCAAGTTTGAGTTTTTCATATTAATGTAGACTCAACCAAAGTTAGAGGGAGGGGGGAAAGAAACATCATAAGAAAAGAAATGTTTTGAATGATACAGATCTACAAAATACTTCTCTACAAATGGGATAAATTTGGGATTTAGATGATGACCAATTTTCATCAGGGTTAATCCATACTCATGTGCAATTCTCAGCTCTAGAGTCCTATCAATGCTTTTTCAAAATAATACTAGTTATAAAATGGAAGGCTGTCGTACTTTATGCTTAAATACAATAAAAAGAAACTGTACACAAAATGATAAATTAATCCAGTAATAATATTGAATTGGGAACTCCTGGTGGTGCAGCAGGTTAAACCGCTGAAATAAGTTTATTGAACCATTTTCTCTCTGTGTCTCTCTCCCTCCTATCTATATGTCTGCATATCTCCTGGGATTTCGTATCTTTTTCATGTCTAGTCTGAATGGATGCCACATCCCTCCGTCAATCATGTAATCCAAATCATATTAGGAGAAGCAACACATAATTGTAATCCATATCACACTTGAATATTGGAACTTGTGCAATTAGTTGTTTTTATATTTTCATGTTGATTTGGGTTTGCAGAACCAAAAATACTGCACATAGTAAGAACAATTGTAAGTTAGAGTAATCAAAGTTTGTAAAATTAAAAGTGTTTGCACTCTTTTTTACATTACAATGATCACAATACAGCTATAAAAGGGTGAAATGCCAGCGCATCCATTAGCTGACAAGATTCCCTGGAGGGAAGTCTGAATAAATCAAGTAATACTTTTGAAATTCTATATGATTCAAGATCATGGAGTACTTTACTGTGTAAAGTATACTGCCCATGGACTGAGAAGATTTATGGGAAATGGATATTTTTGAAATGTGTTAAATAGTTCTACTAGGTGTATTTTCTCCCAATCACATACATGTGTGGGTGTGTGCATGCACACAGAGTTCCCGGTGGCTTTGTGACTAATATATTGATGACTGTAAAATACTTGAGGCATATAAAAAGCAAAGAATATATTTTATTTGAACCACTGCCTTTGGATAAAATGATGCATGTTGAACTACAATCCCCAGAAGCATTTCTCGACATTCATGCTCCGCTGGTCATGGGCAAGCCAGGTGATCCCTCGAAGCATACAAGCCAGCAGAAATCCCAGGGGGAACCAGTGGAAAGGATTTCAGGACTGCAGTGCAACTCATTAAACACAGAAATGCTGGAATAACATAAAATAACAGAGTTGTTACGGGGAATATTTCAAATGAGCCGATCCAGTTTGTCATCCACATTCTATTAATTTTTATACAATACCATATTGGAGAGACAGACCTCTGGAAATTATTCTATACGAAGGGGTGCAAGCATTCAATGTTTTAAGGTAAAGGTTTCCCCTTGTCAGTAAGTCTAGTTGTGTTTGACTGTGAGGGTTGGTGCTCATCTCCATTCTAAGTCAAAGAGCCGGCATTGTCTGTAGACACCTCCAAGGTCATGTGCATCAGAAAGACTGCATGGAGTACTGTTACCATCCCTGCCAAAGCGGTACCTATTGATCTATTCACATTTGCATGTTTTCAAACTGTTAGGTTGGCAGAAGCTGGGGCTAACAGCAGGAGCTCATCCCGCACCCCGGATTTGAACCGCCAACCTTTCGGTCAGCAAGTTCAGCAGCACAGCAGTTTAACCTGCTGCACCATTGGGGGTTCCTGCTTTATGGGTGTCTGATATTGGAATTGTGTAGTCCATGAACTGAAATTATTCTTGCTTGCTACTTGCTGATGCTACTTCACAAAAGAGGGGTTTTTTTTCCTTTCTGGAAGCTTTTCTGGTGTTGGAAAGATCCCAGCACCTCATTTTCTCCTTTAAATGGATTTGACTAGGTGTAGAATTCATGCACTATGACACAACTTTCATTGCTGTGGCCCAGTCTTATGAGATTCTGGAAGTTTTAGTTTTACAAGGTCTGTAGCTTTCTTTGCCAGAGAGTTCTGGTAGCTAACCAAACTACAACTCCCAGGATTCAATAGCATTGATCCCTTTTCTTCCTCAGCTCTGGATTCCTCCAGCAATGATCCTCACAATACCATCATCATTGTGCTGGTATAGCTGTACCAGGAGCTTCAGCTGCATTTTCTTTCTATTGAGTGTTTGCATATATTCCAAGGTTCCATGCATTTGCAACAAGGTGGCTTCCCTTGGTTTGCAATCATAGGGCTAGCCACCTATCATTATTAAGTTTTGGTTCCGCCCCTTTCCCCAGGGCCATGGGAAGAGAGGGAGCCATTTTTAGTTCAGTCTTATAGTGGAAAGCTAAGCTACAGGATGTGGATTAGCTCCATCCGTAAAAAAGCTTCATTTCCTACAGCATCTGGGGCAGAAATTCCAGGAGAAAAAAGACCCAAAGCTCTGGCTGGGAGCTTACAGTCTCTCAGCTTTACAGCATCTGAGGGAAACAGTCCTAAAGTTTCGGAAGAAAACAGTTTTACAGACCTAAGGAACTCCAGCTGGAGAATCTACATAGCCCTGACTGGTAGGTCTACTTGGGACCCAAGACACAGATTGGAACTTGTGGTAGAACCCACATCAGCAAAGCTTAGACAGTAGATTGCCTGGGAGGGGATAAAAAAGGGTTTTCCTTGTTAAAGAAAGAAATAGTTCCCCAAGCAAGGTGCCTGTCCATTTTGGGGCAAGTTAAGAAGCATTTGTTTAATCTGTTGAAGATCCAAGAAGTGTTTGTTGTTTTATTGAAGATCTAAGCAATAATAAAGAACTTTGTTAAACATTTCAAGCCTTTTAAAGACTGTGTATGGGAAAATCCTTGAAGGCCTCTCACCCGTGGCACCCCGGCTCCCCGCTAGGCACAAAGAGCACGTCCTGTTGAAAAAATCAATTATTACAGGCCCAGCACGTGGCAGCACAATCATTATCAACATATTTATTTGTATCCCATCCTATCTCCCCAATGGGCACTCAAGGCGGTTAACAACATATAACGGCAAACATTCAATAGCGTAACATGCAAACAACAAATAATAAGACTGTTGTCAATTAAATAACAACACATTCAACATCAACATCAGACAATAATAAAACATTACAGCAAATTAGACATCACACAACTCATTACAGTGCATCTCACTGAACAAGGTAGGGGACAAAAAGATTCCTTGGATTGATCTGCAATCAGTGGATCTTTGTGACCATTGTCCCAGCTTCCAATTGGTTTCTGGTGTCCCTGAGTAGGTGCTCCCCTGGCCCAGTTTAAATGGCTATATAGAAGTAATCTGAGGTCCTATCTACACTACTATGTAATCCAGTATTTGATCCCAGGTTATTGGTTTGAACTGAATTATATGGCAGTGTAAACTCAGTTCAAAGCAAATAAAGTAAAGGTAAAGGTTTCCCCTTGACATTAAGTCTAGTCGTGTCCAACTCTGGGGGAGGGTGGTGGTGGTGCAATCTTCATTTCAAAGCCGAAGAGCCGGTGTTGTCCATAGATGCCTCCAAGGTCATGTGGCCGGCATGACTGCATGGAAAACCATTACCTTCCCGCAGAAGCAGAAGCTATTGATTTACTCATATTTACATGTTTTTGAACTGCTAGGTTGGCAGAAGCTGAGGCTAACAGCGGGAACACATCCCACTTCCCGAATTCGAACCACAGACCTTTTGGTCAGCAAGTTCAGCAGCTAATTTATTTATTTATTTATTTATTTACTTACTGTATTTGTATACTGCCTTTCTCAGTCTGTAGTCGACTCAAGGAGGTTAACAGGGTAAAATTCAATGCTTACAATAAATACAATTAAAAACATAACATATAATAAAAATTAAACATATCAATAAAATATAAATTCATAGTGTCTCCTTGTTAAAAACGTTGTCCGGTCTTATTTCCCTCGTTCCATTTTCCTACGTCAGTTACTCTGCATTTGGATACACTTGTTCAAAAAGCCACATCTTGACTTTTTTTTCCAGAATGTTAAAAGGGAGGTGGCCGATCTGATATCTATAGGGAGGGCGTTCCACAGCCAAGGGCCACCACTGAGAAGGCCCTGTCTCTTGTCTCCGCCAAGCATACTTGTGACGAAGGACCTCCCCAGATTATCTTAAGGTCTTAGATGGTTCATAAGGAGAGATGCGTTTGGACATTTAAGTTGGGTCAGAACCATTTAGGGCTTTATAGGCTAACCCACTGTGCCACCGGGGGCTCCTTCAAAGCAAATAATCAGGGATCAAATACTGGATTATATGGCAATGTAGATCCAGCCTGGATGAAATTCAAGCTTTTCTGGGGAACTGAAGATGGTTGGCAGTTGCAGCCTTGGCCAGCACTTTACTTTATGACACCAGACTGAGTAAAACCCCACCTCCCGCAGAAGCAGTACCTATTGATTTACTCATATTTACATGTTTGAATGGCATTTTTGAAGGGCATTATCCACCAAGGCATTCGCTGAGTCCCGTTCAACCCTCTTACAAGCTATTGCTTTTGTACAGAATTTTAAACTATTAAATTAAAGATGCCATTCAAAAAGAAAAATAGTTGAAAAAGGTGAGGATAGGGGCATGGAATAGTCACAGCTCCATAGTAAAGAGTTGCTGTGTGACAACCCTTCTCTCAAGCCCGGTTGCTTTATATAACAAATGCCTTGGCTTTATGCTTTCATATTTTGATAGATGAAAAAAGTCTTGTAAGCGAGCGCATGTGAATGTTCATAGTCCCCTTGCTTCTTACAGTTAACAGACTCTATCTTTCATGCTCTTCAGATGTGAGTGTACATGACAACCTTTATTTGGTTTCATAGAAAGCAAGGAGGGGGCAGAAGGTGGATAACACTAAGCAGTATTTTTAGTACTAAAGCATATCTTTTATTTACACTTCTGAATCAACAAAACCTTTTATAACTTTTGAAAAAAAATTCCAAGCTGTTGCTAAATTGCACCTGTCTGTTGCTGACAATTTGTTCTCACCTTTTGTCAGCTACAGTTGAATTCATAGCCGTGATAATTGATGTAAATGCCTTGTTTGCTTACATTTCTTCCAGGAGATCTTTCTAGCCCTTCACATCAAGGCTCTTGTCCATTGAGATGAAAAGAAATGTTTGGTAAGAAATAATTGGGTTTCCCTCACCAATGTTTCTAACACAAATTGAGGAAAAAGGATTTAAAAAACCACCCTCTTGGTTATTTCGTCTGTCTTCGGGTTTGCCTAGGCATGGTTCATGCTTTAGCTACTGTAATCCATGTGAGAAATGGTTCATTCAATAAATATTAATTCCAGGACAGGCAGAATGCATCACGCTTCACACATCAGCTGGTCATTCCTCCTTTTCACATGTTTTAGACTCCCCCGCCTTCCATCGCTAAGCATAGAATTCACATTATAAGGAAGGTGTGATATATTGTGAGGTTTGTAGAATAATGTATCAATATTTTAAGTAGGAATGGTGTTTAGGCAGAATGGTAAGAGATTAGTAAAGAGTGTGGAATGGCTGTGGAAGTGAGAAGAGGGTGAAGAACGAGTGAGAAAAAGGTGTAGCTGAGAGAGAGAGAGCCAGAACATGACTTAGTAAGCCAAGGGAGACAGAGTAAATGAAATAGAGAAAAGGATCCAGTGGGATAGGGAGAAGTTTTGTGGTGACAGGGGACAATAAGAGGTGATGCGCTAGAGCAGAGGTGGGTAACTTTTGGGGTTTATGGAATCTATTACCCTCCACTAGGAAATGATGTAGGACCGTGTTTCTCTACCTGGGGGTTAGGACCCCCAAGCAGGTCAAAAGGGGGGTGTCAGAGGGGTCGGCAAAAACCTATTGGTCATGGGGGTTCTGTGTGGGAAGTTTGGTGCAATTCCATCGTTGGTGGGGTTCAGAAGGCTCTTTGATTGTAGGTGAACTATAAATCCCAGCAACTACAAGTCTCAAATGTCAATATCTATTTTCTCCAAACTCCACCAATGTTCACATTTGGGCATATTGAGTATTCGTGCCAAGTTTGATCTAGATCCATCATTGTTTGAGTCAACAGTGCTCTTTGCATGTAGATGAAGTACAACTCCAAACTCAAGGTCAATGTCCACCAAACCCTTCCAGTATTTTCTGTTGGTTATGGGAGTTCTGTGTGCCAAGTTTGGTTCAATTCCGTCATTGATGAAGTTCCAAATGCTCTTTTATTGTAGTTTAACTATAAATCCCAGCAACTACAACTCCCAAATGACATAACAGTAGCAAAATTACAGTTATGAAGTAGCAACAAAAATAATTTTATGGTTGGGGATCACCACAACATGAGAAACTGTATTAAGGGGTCACGGCATTAAGAAGGTTGAGAACCACTGATGTAGGATAATGGGATCATCATAGTCATTCCACATTTTTGTCCCATGTGTCCTCCAACACGTCCAGAGGGTTTAGGAAGCACTTCTCCACATTTTTAAATCATATTTATTGCAAGAATTTTTAACACTGTACATTAAAAAGGTTGGTTAGGGTGGGAAGTAGGGGAAAGAAAGAGAAAGGACAAGAAGGGATATTGGAGATTGGGAATTTGCTTCCGGTCCATTCCGTGGGGAGTTTGTTTTTATTTCCCCTCCAATCTTCATCTTCTTCTTAACAGTCTCGTGGCTTCATCTGTTTTAAATATCTTTATTTTTTATTTATTATTTATTATTGATTTTCTTTACTAGATTTTTCTCTTATTTTTGTGTTCCTTACCAGCACTATTCTGTTCATAGCAGATTGATGAATTTCTGCTCCTGAAGATATACTTTCAGTATTATCCAATCTGTCTTGTGCCTATCCATCTGATCTTGAAGAAGGAATGTTAAGGAATCCATATCCATATGGTCCCAAAGCTTTATAATCCTTATATCAATTGACGGGATTTCTTTTGAGCATAATTTCTGTGCTAATAAAGTTCTTGCCGCAGAAGTTAAATAATAGTTTTATTTTGTTTTTATTTTTGCCTAGTTCAAAATCTGTCAGGTTTAATAAGTAATATTCAGGTCTAAAATTGAACTTTAATTTTAGTATTTTTTGGGAGTGTTCGTGTATTCCCCCCCCCCCCCCCCAATATTTCTTTATTTCCTCACAAGACCACCAAGAGTGGAAGAAATTCCTCACTTCTTCCCCACATTTCCAGCATTTATTATTGCTTTGGTTATTATAATATTTTGCTAATACTTCGGGTGTTAGATGCCATCAAAAGAACATTTTATACCAGTTTTCTATTACTTTTATGGATCTTGAATATTTCGTTTTAATTTCCCACAGTATCTCCCAATCCTCCAATACTATAGAGTGGCTGATATCCTTGCCCGTCACTTCTCCACATTTTGTGAGCTTACTTACTTAGGCGATCTTTCGTTGTCCGAGTATTTATTTATTTACAGTATTTCTATTCCATCCTTCTCACGCTGAAGGGGACTCAGGACGGATCAAAATGCACATATACACGGCAAACATTCAATGTGTTTTTAGACATACCAGACAGACAGATAGAGGTATTTCGGCATATAATTTTAAAGGTGACCTGTTCAAAATCAAAATACAACTTTTGCCATTTCCCTTAAGCTATCAATTCTCCATGACAACACAGAACCTCAAAAATTCAATTTATTTTTTTAATCACTGTATCTGTAAAAAAAAAAAAAAGGAAATCAAGTGATTATTAAGAGAAACGACTAGTAACCATGATAATGAATGATATGACTGCTGGATAAAACATTGTGTGTGCTAATAAGGATATGGAAATATTCCTTTAGATAGAAAGTGGTGATCAATTTTAATTAAAAGTGGATTCAATCAAAAACAACCCTTGTTTATTAACTTTTTATAGCCTGTAGATGGTCATATATCTCTCCTTGTCATTGATATCCTATGACTGCAAATCAAGGGCATATTCATGAGTAAACGCACTGTGTTCCTCCTATGATAGTACATGATTTATATGGTTGAGACTAGCTGTGGTAACACTGATCGTAGTTTCATCAAGGCAGCTCTAGTAAAATGAGGCTGCTTTTGAAAAGTCTCCAGAAGCTTTGGCAGGTCCAGAATTATAACAGGGACAGAAAGTGAAGTGAAATCTTCAGAAGAATATGTGAGAGGAAGTCATAGGGAGCAAGCTTGCTTTCTGCTGTCCTGGAGTCTAGGACGTGGAGCAATGGCTTCAAACTACAGGAAAGGAGATTCCACCTAAGAGTTAAGGAAGAACTTTCTGACCATGAGAGCTGTTCAGCAGTGGAACTCTCTACTTCGAAGTGTGGTGGAGGCTCCTTCTTTGGAGGCTTTTAAGCAGAGTCTGGATGGCCATCTATTGGGGGTGCTCTGAATGTGATTTTCCTGCTTCTTGGCAGGAGGTTGGACTGGATGGCCCACAAGGTCTCTTCCAACTCTATGATTCTATGAATAGCATTTTTGCCACCAATATTATTGTAGCATGAAAGGAGCCCCATGTGACAAAGCCTCTAAATAAAGAATATTAAAATGAAAGTTTAAAAATATCTCAGAGCTACCTTCCATTCAATTGTCTTGGCCATAACACCATTAGAGCATTCAAATGCCAGCAAGCAATAAAAATAAAAATCCACTTATAAGAAGCTAAATAGTAGGAGGAAAAAGAAGAGTGAACAGGAGTTAAATATTCATCATCCCTTCCTGGAGTAGTAGTAGTTGTTGTAGGCATTATATACATTGGCATAGGAAAATGGTCTCCCTTATATAAAATTTTTGGAATTATTTGGGGGTATCAGATAATATTTTCAAGACATGGATGGTTGAGTTCGTGAATATAAAATCTGCAGATATAGAGGACTAAATGTAAACTAAGTTTACATAACCTACCTCACTACCTCTGAGGATGCTTGCCATAGATGCAGGCAAAACGTCAGGAGAAATGCCTCTAGAACATGGCCCACAAGAACCTAGTGATTCCAGTCATGAAAGCCTTCGACAATACATTAAACTAAGTTTCTTTTTAAATCCACCAAAAACAGCGTTAAAACACTGCACTGCACATTTAAGTCTTTCTGACACATAAAAACTGATATCTATGTTCTTGTTGACACAACCTAGTTTATTTGACTGACATTTTACACAGTTGATTCATGCTTATCTTATGGCATGCTAAGACCATATCCTTTTCACATGTACTGCTCTCAAGCTAGATGACACTCATCCTATACTTTTGTATTTTGATTTTTCTGCCTATAAGGGCAATGCTGCCATCCCAAATGATTCCATATGCAGAGATTTATGATAAGCAAAATTAATACAAGACCTTGTCTATGAGTAATTCTTCAAGACTTCAGCCAGAACCCTGACAAATGGCAGTTCCAAGTACCTGAATGTGTATATAGTATGTTCATATCCATTGAGAAGAACCTAGATAAAAGAACATGGTTCCCAGATCATATCTAAAAATGTAACAATCTGTAATTTCAAGTGAACAGAATTTCCAGCTGTAATTTAAAGTAGCCATTTTTCTATTGCTTTATGTATGTATTATTTATTTCATTGTATTTTTAAAAAAAGAAATGTAGTTCAATTAGCCTTCATGTAGACCACAAAAGCATATAGCTAAATATTTTATGTTCCATTTCTAGATTAATCACTAAACCAGAGTGTACAATTTCAGTGAATAATTTATTTGGGGAATATTACAGCCCTTCATTTTATGAACTTCCTGGAAGCATTTCTGACATTTCCCCAGTTCCTTTATTTAAACAAAAAAAAAGCTGTAATTGATTCTTTATAGGTAGACTTATAACACTCCCATAGTCTAGTGTTGTTTGGCTTTATATGTGCACATTTAGATTTGTACATACCTGGACAGGGGCGGCCCGTCCATTACTCGAAGTAAGCGGTGGCGGAATACTTTTTTTGCCAGGGGGCGCTGTTCTGTCCTTAGGCCACGCCTCCTCCTGCAGGCCCCATGCGCCCTCCACAGCCTTCTTCTAATGGAGAAGCGCAGGCCCCGCCCACTAGGCGAGAGGGAAGTCCTCCCTCCCTCCCTCCACGTGCTGCCAGCCAGCCAGGCTCTTTCGCTTTCGCTTTCCTTCCCTGCAGCTGAGCCTGGACCCCTCTCTCAGGGCAGCAAGGAGGCCTGGTCAAAAGGTACTGCAAATGTCATCTTCTGTACATGCCTCCCCCAAACCCCTCTAGTATTTGGTCATGGAAGTCCTATATGCCAAGCTTGGTTCAATTCTATTGTTGGTGGAGCTCAGAATGTTCTTTGGTGCTTGGTAAACTGCAATTCCCAAATGTCAGGGTCTATTTTTCCCAACCCCCTCTCCAGTATTTTCTGTTAGTCATGAAAGTCCTGTATGCCAAGTTTGGTTCAGTTCTATTATTGGTGGAGTTCAGAATGCTCTTTGGTGCTTGGTGAAGCATTCTCACCTGATGTTTCACCCACATCTATGGCAGGCATCCTCAAGAGGCTGTGAGGTCTGTTTGTAACTAGGCAAGTGGGGTTTGTATATCTGTGGAATGTCCAGGGTGGGAAAAAGAACTCATGTCTGCTTGAGGTAAGTGTGAATGTTGCAATTGGTCATCTTGATGAGTATTTAATGGCCTTGCAGCTTCGAAGCCGAGCTAGTTGCTGCCCAGGAATCCTTTGTTGGGAGCGGTTAACTGGCCCTGATTGCTTTATGTCAGGAATTCCCCCCCCCTTTTTTTAGTGTTGCTCTTTATTTATTGTTCTGATTTTAGAGGGTTATTTTAGAGGGTACTGGTAGCCAGATTTTGGGCGAGGGGCGAACGAGGCATTCTCTCCTGACGTTTTGCCTGCATCTATGGCAAGCAGCATCCTCAGAGGTAGTGAAGTCTATATTTATAAGGGTTTATATTTATGTGGAATAATGACCAGGGTGGGACAAAGGACTCTTGTCTGCTGGAGCGAGGTGTGAATGTTTCAACTGACCACCTTGATTAGCATTTGATGGCCTGGCAGTGCCTGGAGCAATCTTTTGTTGAGAGGTGATTAGATGTCCCTGATTGGGTTGTTGTAGGTTTTTTCAGGCCATATGGCCATGGCCTAGAGGCATTTTCTCCTGACTTTTCGCCTGCATCTATGGCGAGCGAGAGGGGCGAGCGAGGCATTCTCTCCTGACGTTTTGCCTGCATCTATGGCAAGCAGCATCCTCAGAGGTAGTGAAGTCTATATTTATAAGGGTTTATATTTATGTGGAATAATGACCAGGGTGGGACAAAGGACTCTTGTCTGCTGGAGCGAGGTGTGAATGTTTCAACTGACCACCTTGATTAGCATTTGATGGCCTGGCAGTGCCTGGAGCAATCTTTTGTTGAGAGGTGATTAGATGTCCCTGATTGGGTTGTTGTAGGTTTTTTCAGGCCATATGGCCATGGCCTAGAGGCATTTTCTCCTGACTTTTCGCCTGCATCTATGGCGAGCGAGAGGGGCGAGCGAGGCATTCTCTCCTGACGTTTTGCCTGCATCTATGGCAAGCAGCATCCTCAGAGGTAGTGAAGTCTATATTTATAAGGGTTTATATTTATGTGGAATAATGACCAGGGTGGGACAAAGGACTCTTGTCTGCTGGAGCGAGGTGTGAATGTTTCAACTGACCACCTTGATTAGCATTTGATGGCCTGGCAGTGCCTGGAGCAATCTTTTGTTGAGAGGTGATTAGATGTCCCTGATTGGGTTGTTGTAGGTTTTTTCAGGCCATATGGCCATGGCCTAGAGGCATTTTCTCCTGACTTTTCGCCTGCATCTATGGCGAGCGAGAGGGGCGAGCGAGGCATTCTCTCCTGACGTTTTGCCTGCATCTATGGCAAGCAGCATCCTCAGAGGTAGTGAAGTCTATATTTATAAGGGTTTATATTTATGTGGAATAATGACCAGGGTGGGACAAAGGACTCTTGTCTGCTGGAGCGAGGTGTGAATGTTTCAACTGACCACCTTGATTAGCATTTGATGGCCTGGCAGTGCCTGGAGCAATCTTTTGTTGAGAGGTGATTAGATGTCCCTGATTGGGTTGTTGTAGGTTTTTTCAGGCCATATGGCCATGGCCTAGAGGCATTTTCTCCTGACTTTTCGCCTGCATCTATGGCGAGCGAGAGGGGCGAGCGAGGCATTCTCCCCTGACGTTTTGCCTGCATCTATGGCAAGCAGCATCCTCAGAGGTAGTGAAGTCTATATTTATAAGGGTTTATATTTATGTGGAATAATGACCAGGGTGGGACAAAGGACTCTTGTCTGCTGGAGCGAGGTGTGAATGTTTCAACTGACCACCTTGATTAGCATTTGATGGCCTGGCAGTGCCTGGAGCAATCTTTTGTTGAGAGGTGATTAGATGTCCCTGATTGGGTTGTTGTAGGTTTTTTCAGGCCATATGGCCATGGCCTAGAGGCATTTTCTCCTGACTTTTCGCCTGCATCTATGGCGAGCGAGAGGGGCGAGCGAGGCATTCTCTCCTGACGTTTTGCCTGCATCTATGGCAAGCAGCATCCTCAGAGGTAGTGAAGTCTATATTTATAAGGGTTTATATTTATGTGGAATAATGACCAGGGTGGGACAAAGGACTCTTGTCTGCTGGAGCGAGGTGTGAATGTTTCAACTGACCACCTTGATTAGCATTTGATGGCCTGGCAGTGCCTGGAGCAATCTTTTGTTGAGAGGTGATTAGATGTCCCTGATTGGGTTGTTGTAGGTTTTTTCAGGCCATATGGCCATGGCCTAGAGGCATTTTCTCCTGACTTTTCGCCTGCATCTATGGCGAGCGAGAGGGGCGAGCGAGGCATTCTCTCCTGACGTTTTGCCTGCATCTATGGCAAGCAGCATCCTCAGAGGTAGTGAAGTCTATATTTATAAGGGTTTATATTTATGTGGAATAATGACCAGGGTGGGACAAAGGACTCTTGTCTGCTGGAGCGAGGTGTGAATGTTTCAACTGACCACCTTGATTAGCATTTGATGGCCTGGCAGTGCCTGGAGCAATCTTTTGTTGAGAGGTGATTAGATGTCCCTGATTGGGTTGTTGTAGGTTTTTTCAGGCCATATGGCCATGGCCTAGAGGCATTTTCTCCTGACTTTTCGCCTGCATCTATGGCGAGCGAGAGGGGCGAGCGAGGCATTCTCTCCTGACGTTTTGCCTGCATCTATGGCAAGCAGCATCCTCAGAGGTAGTGAAGTCTATATTTATAAGGATTTATATTTATGTGGAATAATGACCAGGGTGGGACAAAGGACTCTTGTCTGCTGGAGCGAGGTGTGAATGTTTCAACTGACCACCTTGATTAGCATTTGATGGCCTGGCAGTGCCTGGAGCAATCTTTTGTTGAGAGGTGATTAGATGTCCCTGATTGGGTTGTTGTAGGTTTTTTCAGGCCATATGGCCATGGCCTAGAGGCATTTTCTCCTGACTTTTCGCCTGCATCTATGGCGAGCGAGAGGGGCGAGTGAGGCATTCTCTCCTGACGTTTTGCCTGCATCTATGGCAAGCAGCATCCTCAGAGGTAGTGAAGTCTATATTTATAAGGATTTATATTTATGTGGAATAATGACCAGGGTGGGACAAAGGACTCTTGTCTGCTGGAGCGAGGTGTGAATGTTTCAACTGACCACCTTGATTAGAGGGCCCGCCAGAGTGAGTGCCTGCCTTCCCTCCTTAATAATAATTTTAATTTCTCCTCCCTATTCTACTAAATTAATAATTAAATTTAAAAAATATTGAAAAAATATTGAAAAAATATTGAAAAAAAAGGGCACCATCTTTACAAAATGTTTTGTAAATATTTACGAAATTTCGTAAATACCGAACTTTTTTTTTGAAAATTTTGTAATTATTTTAAATATCGAAACAAAAAAAACCCCCAATTACAAAACGATTTTAGAAACAAATTTTTGCGTTGTTACCCAGGCCTAATAGATAGATAGATAGATAGATAGATAGATAGATAGATAGATAGATAGTGATTGGTTTTGGGGGGGGGGGCGCCAAAATACTGTTTGCTTACCATTGAAAATTACCTAGGGCCGCCTCTGTACCTGGAGAAATGTGGTTTATCATCTTCCCCATGCCATACTGTCTGAAAGGTGCAGAACAGCTCACAGTTTGAAAACCAGTGTCCAAGAGAAAGGGAAACAGAGAAAAAGCTTTTAGAGGAAAACAGGTTACATTCTTCTTTGTGTCTTATTAGCAATCACTGCACCTGTGTGTAGCAGTTGTCTACTTATTGTATTTTGATCCAATTGTTCATGCTAAAGGCTCCCTAATTCTAAGATATGGGTCTCAAGCATCCATGTTTCAAAAAGGAACTCTCAGCTGCAGCTTTATCCATGCATGATGGAGGGGTACTTGGTTAAGGATATGCATAATAGGAGTATGGTGTCTAAATCCAGGGAAGTTATGCTACCCTTCTATTCTGCCTTGGTCAGTGGATATGAACATACTATATACACACCTGGAATACTGTGTCCAATTCTGGGTACCACAATGGAAGGGAGATGTTAACAAGCTGGAATGTGTTCAGAGGTTGGCTACTAAAATGATCAAGGGTCTGGAGAACAGGCCCTATGAAAAATGGCTTAAAGAGCAGGGCATGCAGAAGAGAAGACTGAGAGGAAGAGATAATAGCCATGTATAAATATATGAGGGGAAGTCATAGGGAAGAGTTTTCTGCTGTCCTGAAGACTAGGACATGGAACAATGGATTTAAACCACGGGAAAGGAGATTCTACCTGAACATTAGGAAGAACTTACTAACCATGAGAGCTGTTTAGCAGTGGAACTCTCTGCCCCAGGGTGTGGTGGAGGCTCCTTCTTTGGAGACTTTTAAATAGAGGCTGGGTGGCTATCTGTCAGGGGTGCTTTGAATGTGATTTTCCTGCTTCTTGGCAGGGGTTGGACTGGATGGCCCACGGGATCTCTTCCAACTCAATGATTCTATAATTCAAAAATAATAATCGTCCACTACTTTCCTCTAACTATCAAAGTTCTGATAATATACTTATTAGATTTTAAATTTCAGAATTTCCTATTATTTATTTATTTATTTTAATTTATTTCCGGTATTTCTACCCTGTTCCTTCTCAACCCCCAAAGGTGGACTCAGGATGGCTTACATTTGGCAGCAATTAGATGCCACTACATAATAACAAAACAATATAGTAACTATTAAAACACTAAACAGAACATTCATTAAAAACAATAAAAACAGTATTAACAGCCATATCATCATTCCAATCAAATTCCATATGCCTTCTTCTTGACAAACAGTGATGACAAACCATCCTGTCCTTTGAGCCTTAGCCTCTATTGGGTTCCCATATTTCTCCAACTCTATGTCTCTTTTAAGGAAACAGTTGGTGTGCCACTGTTGTGATCCATCTTTCTAGGCTTTAGCCAGTTGGAAGACATGTGTCTGACCACCGTGGTCCAGTGCTCTAGGATTGTCCCTTAGGAATAGTTGCTCCTCTGTTGTCCTCATTAATCTATCTCCAGCTCCTCTGTTTTTTTCAAAATTATGTTCCACCAAATAATGCAATACAGGGGTCCCCAAACTTTTTAAACATAGGGCCAGATCACAGTCCCTCAAACTGTTGGAGGGTCAGATTATAATTTGAAAATAACATGAATGAATTCCTGTGCACACTGCACATGTCTTATTTGTAGTGCAAAAAACACTTAAAAACAATACAATAATTAAAATGAAGAACAATCTTAACAAGTATAAACTTATTAGTATTTCAATGGGAAGTGTGGGCCTACTTTTGGCTGATGAGATAGGATTGTTGTTTTTTGTTGTTGTTGTTGTTGTTGTTGTTGTTGTTGTTGTTGTGTGCTTTCAAGTCATTTCAGATTTAGGTTGACCCTGAGTGAGGGCTGGGTAAATGACCTTGGAGGGCCGCATCCGGCCCCCGGGCCTTAGTTTGAGGACCCCTGATGCAATAGATCAATAGTTCTCAACCTAATGTTTTGGCCATCAGCTTCCAGAACTCCTAACAGCTGGTAAACTGGCTGGGATTTCTGGGAGTGGCAGGCCAAAACACCTGGGGATCCACAGGTTGAGAACCACTGCAATATATAGAGATTAGAGCCGAAGGACATAAGCCCTTCATGATACATGACGTCAGAGGCATTATTTATTTATTTATTTATTTGGAGTGCTTCTACCCCGCCCTTCTCAACCCCCTAGGGGGGGACTCAGGGCGGCTTACAAAAGGGACAATTCGATGCCCAACAATTCACAAAGTACAATATACAATTTACATGACACAGAAGTAGAAATGCATCTAGCAAACAAGGAGCCTCTGAAGAACAGCAAAGGTAATGCTTTCCCTTATATTTAGCTCAGGCCTATCCAGTCCAGAGGATTCCCATTGCTGGTTCTTTGTCGTTTAAACTCAGTTACCCACCTGGAAAAACTTTAGCCTGAAACTCCCAGTTCAAGACCTAAGAATGCCATGACCACAATTACAAAGATGATGATGATCCCTCTGGCAATGGAAAGGCACTTGACCTCCGCTTAGGAAACTCAACATGTTGCTTCATACATTTCAGGACTGAGTTTCAATATTAAAAACAGATTTTGGGGCTCTGGTGTTAAACCAAGTCCTCATTAAAGGTAAATTCAGATTTATGTTAGTCTAAAGTAACAAAAGTGCTCTGAAGAAACATTGCAATCACTTACAGATGGTGAACAGTCATCGTTAAATAGGCCCCCTTTCCATTGATTAAAATCAGAGTTATATACGTTCAAGGGGAACAGGATCATAATAATTTACAATAATAATCTGAGTTTTAATCACCCATGTTAGCCATCATAGTGGGGGAGAACGGATGACCGAAGCGAAGGAGGTCAGTCCTCTATGAAGTACCACACAATGCTGGTGGGAGTTCAGAGTATCACAACTTCCAGCACTAAATCCTAACTATTTTTTTTCTGGGGGCTAGGAAGCCTGGCGCCTGGCCTAGTAAGAAGATCGTTGCCTAGCAAGAAAATCATTGGTTCATGAGGCTTGTGAATACATTCCTCTGGAGTTCCCTTGATCAGTTAAAGATGTGTTCTTTGCAGCTCCCCCTTCTGCATTTCCTGTGTTTTATTGCCCTGTGCTTTCTAAACAGTGAACAAATATTTTTCTTGGGTCATATTTGCGTGTGTGTGTGTGAGTGAGAGCGAGTGAAAAGAGAGAAAAAACTCCTTATAAAAGAGTTGTTTTTTTAAAGGTTATTATTTAGAATACATTCTAGAAGGTTATGCCATATGTAGCTGTGTGCCTACATGGAAAATTGTTCAGAGAACCAGAGGTAGAAACAGTACCTTTCTGCATGCATTTTGGCACCACTTAACCATGCAAAAAGAAGGGAAATGCTCTGGAATACCAGTGTATGCCACCGTCCTTCTCACTAGCATTTCTTGTAAGATAATTATACTACTTCTGAGGAGAATCCATCTTAGGGTTGAATTCAACTGTGCATTGCTAACAGAATACAGTAGACCAAAATCCTCATCTTGGCAACAATGCCAGCTATTGGTAACAATTTTTAATAGAAACTGAGTATACCTGAGACAAGGAAATCAACAAGGGAAGTGTAAGCAGTCAGAATTTAATTACCTATTTTGGAATTCATCCTGGACACGGTAAAATGATTTTGCTCATGTAAAATGTCATCAGTTCTTTAATATTAGAAGCAGTCGACATGCCTTAATGTTGTCTTTTGAAACAAAAAGCGAAAGACTTTGAAACAGTTGAAAACCAACTTAGTAATGCCCTGAAAGAACTCTCCAGCTACTGTAATGATAACCACCTGAAGCCTAACCCTGCCAAGACACAAGTGTGTGCTTTCCACCTACGTAATTGTGAAGCCAACAGGAAATTGAAATGTATCTGTGGAGGCCAAGAGCTTGAACACTATTTCCATCCTAAATAACTCAGTGTCACCTTAGATCAAACACTAGCATATAGGAAACACTGTATGAACACCAAGCACAAAGTAGCTGCACACAACAACATCCTGTGAAAACTTATTGGCAGTGCATGGGGTGCAGACTCAAAATTAAGAATATCAGCCCTGGCCTCGTCTTATTCAACTGCTGAGTATGCCTGCCCTGTTTGGCACAAGTCTATCCATGTAAAGCAGGTGAATATAGCACTGAAGGAAACATACAGAATAATCACAGGATGTCTTAAACCTACACCTGTTGATAAACTTTGCAAGCTAGCTGGTATTGCCCCCCACCCCCGATGTGAACAGGAAGTTGCCATTGTGAGAAAAATAAGGTTGAACACTGTGAAAGCCACCCACTGCATGGCTACCAGCCTCCTCCCAGTAGACTCAAATCAAGGAAAAAGCGTCATGAGAACCACCACTCCTCTTAATGTTCCCCCAGCAACAGCAAGAGTATCCCTCTGGGGAGCTAAACCAGGAAATTCCAAATGGATGTCCCCCAATGGTCTTTTCCCAGGGGCAAACAAGAATGGGCAACTTGGAAGTCCCCGAACAGACTCAGAAATGGAGTGGGCAGATCAAAAGACAACCTGGCAAAATGAAACGAAATCCTCCACCTTGTGCAACTGTGAAGCAGAACAAACAACTCCGCATCTGTGTGGTTGTTCACAATGCCCTGCTTCATGCACAGAGGAAGAATTGTTTAAAGCAGTCACTGTTGCCTGTTTTTGGTCAAAATTATTTAGCTGCTCAGGCTCCCTATATTTTATTGGTTTTATACTTATTTATGAAATGCTTTTGACACAAAATAAAAGTGTGGTACTTCGGCCCATAAAGCGCCTGCTTTTTGCTTCTCTAAAAACAATTCATATCTATATGATAACAGTGGCTGTTCTCCAGGGAATAAGATTCTGAACATAATCTTGGCAATTTAAGACAAATATGGATTAGCTATATGAGACTAGCGATGAACCAGCTGCCTCTGGTCTTAATTATGGAATATAAACTATTCCATATACCCATGTATAAGTCTAGAACTTTTAATAAAAAAATCAACTGAAAAAAACTTGGGTTGTTGTATTATGTATGTATGTATTTATTTATTTCGTGTACTTCTACCCCGCCCTTCTCAATCCCCGAGGGGGGACTCAGGGCGGCTTACAAAAAGGCACATCTTGGTGCCTACACAAATACAATAACATATAAAACCAGCAATTAAATGGTCAACAATTAAAACAATTAAAACAACAATATGTCACACAATCAATAGCCAATCTCAGACACAGCGTTCGCCAACTCAGAGTTCATATTTCGTTCCACCTTGTCCAATTCCTATCCATCGTCACAGTCCCTTATTCATCTGTCAGATTGCCCAAATGCCTGGTCCTACATCCATGTTTTTAATTTCTTTCTGAAGGAAAGGAGGGATGTTTGTTGCTGATCTGATCTCCCCGGGGAGTGAATTCCATAGGTGAGGGGCCACCACTGAGAAGGCCCTGCTCCTCGTCCCCGCCAATCTCACTTGTGACAGAGGCGGGGTCGAGAGCAGGGCCTCCCCAGAGGATCTCAGACTCCGAGATGGGACGTAAAGGGAGATGCATTCGGACAGATACGCTGGGTTTTTTGGGCTATATGGCCATGTTCAAGAAACAAAACTACAACAACCCAGTGATTCCGGCCATGAAAGCCTTCGACAATACACAAAAAACTTGGGTCAACTTAGCCATATGTCAATGTAGCTACTATATTGTAAATCTTACCAAGAAGGAATAATCACACACTCTGAATATAGTGGCAAAAGGTAAGAGAAGAATATAAAGAAGCCCGCCCCCCCCTCCCCCCAACCACCCTACTCTTTTCACTACAATGCCACTTCTGACCTTTTTGATGGCCAGGGGGAAGGCGAATGGTGGTGGAAGCCAGTGCTCTAAGGCAGCACTGGTGCATTCCCCTCTCCATGGAATGGCACTCAAGTTCTCCATCGGTCATATCAAAACACGTAATGTTGGCCTCAAAAGCTGCCTTCAACTTATACATGGTCAAGTTATACATTAGTATAACTGATGAGTGGGAGCATGTGTGTGTGAGTACTACTTTCAAGTTGTAGAATAAGTTAACGGAGAAAAAAATCCAACAGCACTGATGTGAAGATAACATCAGAGAGAAGTCCCCCCTGTCCCCATTTGTAATCAAAATATTTAAAACTAAAACCATTCTTTAATTATACATGTTTTGAGGATTTTGGGAGTTTCTTCAGCAAGCTGCTGTCAGCTGGACAGCCTTTGATCTTCAGAGCCAGCTAAACGGCTGCCTTTGATCACCTAGAGAATAGCTCATAAAAGAAACAGGGCTTTTGTTCGGCTTTTCCCTAACTTCATGGGTAAATAAGAAGATGTTTCTGAACTGAGATGGGAGTGGGCGGCTTTTAATAAACAGTTTCCCCCTTTGAAGTAGGCATAGTCAAATTAGCATAGGGATGAAGGATTCTGCCTTTGTGGGAGGACTCGGGAGAAGCTAGTTCATAGCCATCCTAGGTAGAAGACTATCTGCAAAAGGGGCCAGTAACCAGGCAAACAGGGGAGCTAATGCCACAGCATCTGTTGACTATATATCTTTTGTATCATTGCTTAATTGCTTTCTTTCTGTGCTTGTTGCAGTGATCTGCTTGAATCAGTAATTATAAATTGCAAGACATGGAAGCACTCACAGCATGTGAATTTAGAGGGGAAACCCCAACTAAATAGGGACATGCTAATGCTTCATATGCTTAGAATCAGCACGTGGAAAGCACAGAGCTTGGATCTTTAGGTCTGAAATTAATATACATGTGTTACACTGTTGATTCATATAGGGAAAAATGTTATTGACCCTTTCAAAAGTTCTGTTTATGTCTTTTAAAATTGCCTTTGGCCAACTGTTGTTTTTTTTAAACTCGGAGATGGACTACAAAGCAAAGACGACAGTTGTTTCTAAGAATAGTCAGAGCCAGCTCATAAGTACATTACAGAAAACTGAGGTCTCATCTTACAATCTGTTCAGTTCAAGTTGTGTCACTGATGTCTGTCTCTCTCCTTTTCTTTCTTTACCTCTTCTGAGTTTCATTAGCATGCGCATCATTTCCCCTTCAAAAGTCTGGTTTGGTAATAGTTAAGGAATGATGCTGAAAGTTAGAGGGAACCTTTGCTTGTACCTTTGCTTAAATCTTTAATCTTTGTCAGACAGGTATTTTTAACAAAGTTTTTTTTTTTTTAAAAAAAAGGAGCTTGCAAGGTGCTATAAAAATGCTAATGTTATCACTGAACATGAGGCTGAACATGGTGGTGCAGTGGGTTAAACCACTAAGCTGCAGAACTTACTGACCAGAAAGTTGGCGGTTCAAATCCGGGGAGTGGGGTGAGCTCCCACTGTTAGCCCAAGCTTCTGCCAACCTAGCAGTTTGAAAAGATGCAAATGTGAGTAGATCAATAGGTACCGCTTTGTCAGGAAGGTATTGATGCTCCATGCAGTCATGCCAGCCTCATTACCTAAGAGGTGTCCATGGACAATGCTGGCTCTTTGGCTTAGAAATGGAGGTGAGCACCACTGCCACCATCCCAGAGTCGGACACCACTAGACTTAATGTCAAGGGGAAACTGAGATGATCCTGTTCCTGTTTAATTGCTCTGTTCTCATGATATCTCCTGTGCCATTTATGTTCCTATCCACCTTATTGAACTATTTACCCTTTAATCAATTTTTATGTTGGCCTCCCTCTCCAAAATTGGTTTGCTGTTGCTTGATACTTGTTTATTATTGTTATGCTGTTTGTGCTATTTTAATTTGTAATTTGCTGTTGTCTTTGCTTTTAATCTGTATGTTGCTTGGGCTTGGCCCCATGTAAGCCGCCCCGAGTCCCCTTGGGGAGATGGAGGCAGGGTAGAAAAAAAGTTCTTCTTCTTCTTTACCTTTATCTATACCACTGAACATCACTTGGGAATTTTGGAAAGGAGAGAAGCATGTTACAACTGGTCTAGAGAAATGGTATTTGGACATGGTCAACTGTTTTCAATTTTATTTGTCCTTTTCTGTCAGATGTTCTCTTAATCCCGTTTAGGGAAAAAGAGAAAAGAATTATCTTCTTATTGTAGCATTTCATTCCTTTCCATTTATAAGAGAAGTGGATAATATAGTCGTCACCCCCATCACACTTAATTAAAAATGATTACTTTTTAATAGCTGCACCCCCTCCCAAATCCCTTCAAACATAAACAACCCATATGTTGTGTGGGACAATCTTGCTGTAAGGATGAAGAACAGAAGAATTTGATAGATGACTCATACATGAGCTATTGCTCCCTGGTAGGAAATTTACATCGTTTCTTCTGCTTTAGACAGCGATGGCAATGTCTATACTACCGGAGTGAAATGTTGGAAATAAATTGGTTGGTTGGTTGTTTTGCAAACCTGATAAATTTTTGAACAGACTAAAATGTTTGGTGTGGTGATCAAGAAAGGAACAAAGTTCCTCAGCTATGGAACGCCCTTCCTAGGGATATTAGATCAGCCCCCTCCCTCCTAACATTTAAAAAAAGAGTCAAAATCTGGCTTTTTGAGCAAGCATTTGCAAATGCAGTGTAACAGGCTAATTTAGATCCACGGAATGATTGGATGATGCGACTGGAAAATGATTTTAGTCATGAGACGCTGAGAACTTGTGTTTTATTGTTCTTATTGTTCCTATTGTTTTATATGGTTTATATTATATGTTAATGTTTTTAATTATACTTTATGTTGTTGGGGGTATTGAATTATGCTTTGAGTCACCTTCGGGCTGAGAAAGGTGGTATATAAATACGGCAAATAAATAAATAAATGATTCCAGCCCCTGCCTTGCTGCACCAAACAGATTTGACTAGAGCCCATGCACTGAGATTTCAGGCCTAGGTGCCCCAGCCTAACATTGTAATCTATGAGGACAGGATGGTTTCCTTGTTGTGGATTGATTGATTCAAAGATGCCGGTTCCATTACTTTCTACCACATTTCTCATCTTACTTACTGCAATGATGGATATAGCATTGCATTTTCAATCTTTTTAAAAATTAAAAAGGTGGTTTCGGTCATAATAATGAATAATAAAGGACTGCTTCCTAAGTGTGTACTCATGGAAATGTAATACAAATTATTAGTCTTTGAAAACATTACAGTTACAACATGTAATTGTAATGTTATCATGGCTGCCCTTCAGATGGCAAGACATTAATGGACTTCAGCCAAGATTTAATAATTCACTGAGGGAAATTGCTGATTCTGAGAAATCCACCGTCTGCACTTTTCTTGCCCCGATACTAATGAAGTACAATGCCACTATTTTTCCAATATGATTCAGATGTCTTTTTATTTTTATGCCACTTTTACTGTGATTGGTGGTGAGGTTTTGCTTGAAATTATTCTACATATCATTCACTGTCAAGGAGATTACTGTTGTTTCTACAACAAATGGACTGCCACTGCACTCTTGCTCCCTTCTTGTCATGGGAGAGGCATCCTTGGTAAATCTGTCTATCACATATTTTAGTGTTATACAAATAGAAGCTAATATTATCAATTTATTTGGCTGGAAAGAATGCTATCACTTTCCATCTGGAGTCTGTAATGCTACCACTCAAAATTCTCTCATCTGTCTATCATTGCATTCTTGAAGTATAGCATACACATTGGGTGGAAGCAGAACATGGAAAAAGATATTTGAACTACATTGCTCAGATTCGTGCAACCTGCATTGCCAGCAGCTCAGGAGCTCTGTTACCATACAAAAGTTATTGGTCATTTCCCCAAGAAAACGGCCTCACCAGTCACCAGTGACTATTCTTCATCCTTTCAAGTGCATGTCATGTCACTCTAAAGTCATATTAACTCTACACCATTCCTCACTTTAAAAAATAATGCATGCAATGGAAAGAAACATATGCCAAAATCCCTGGATGTCCAAGTCGGCGGTGACCAGGAGGGCCTTTGCACAATTGAGACTTGAGCGCCAACTGCTACCATACCTCGCGAAGGCAGATCTGGCCAGGGTGGTCCATGCCTTAGTCACCTCCAGATTGGACTACTGTAATGCGCTCTACGTGGGGCTGCCCTTGAAAACGGCTCGGAAATTTCAGTTGGTCCAACGGGCGGCGGCCAGGTTGTTAACTGGTGCTCCTTACAGGGAGCAGTCAACCATCCTGTTTTAAGGAGCTCCACTGGCTGCCATTCATTTTCTGGTCCCAATTCAAGGTGCAGGTTCTTACCTACAAAGACCTGTAACGGTTTGGGACCTGCCTACCTGCGTGACCGCATTTCTGTATACGAACCCACATGATCACTTCGATCATCTGGAGAAGCCCTACTCACGCTCCCACCTGTATCGCAAGCACGATTAGTAGAGACGAGAGAGAGGGCCTTCTTGTTGGTGCCCCTTTGACTCTGGAACTCACTTCCTAAGGACATCAGGCATGCCCCAACTTTGACAGTCTTCAGGAGGAGCTTGAAAACGTGGTTGTTCCAGTGTGCCTTTATATTGATTTAGGACTGCTTTTATTTCTCCATCAATGCCCCATCTCCTGCATCTTGTCCACGCCTAGCATTATTTTTTAAACTTTAAATTACATTTGGCCCAGCCATAGTTTTAAATGTGGACTGTACTTTGTTTAATGTTTATGCTATTTGTGTATGTGATTTATTTTTAACTGCTTTGTTTTGTACCTGTTATTGCTTGTATTGTTTGTATTACGGTTCGGCCTCATGTAAGCCACACCGAGTCCCATGGGGACATGGTAGCGGGGTATAAATAAAGTTTTATTATTATTATATTATTATAAGTCCCATTATATTCAATGGCATAGCAAAATGGCGTCCCTTAGATAAAATGACAAATTCAAGGTTTGCTTTTTTGGAATTCTTTTGTTTAATCTGTGGATGCAGACTCCATGGAGGGTTGACCATATATACACCTCCCGGTACTGTTCATTAACTAGGAAGAAGCCACCAGGGAGTGCTAGAGAGACAAGGATAGTCCATTTTATGGTGGTGGAGGGTGGGTTGAAGGAGGAAAACCATTTCCCCCTGTTTAACTGTTACCCCCCCCCCCACCCCATGTCCCCATCATGGAAACATCCTCCATTTATGATATTTTAATGGCCGCATCGCCCATTGTCAGGCCACTACAACACCTTTGCGAGGTGCCTCCATGGATACTTTAATGGCCACGCCGCCCATCATCTGGATATTGGAACACCTGTGCGGTTGCTCATTTTTGGGGTTCCGCCACCTCACCTCTTGCCTTTGGCCGCTTATTTAATAAGCCCACTTTGGTTGGGATTGAATGTTTACTTTTAAGCTTTTTATTGTATTTATATTTAAATTGTTCAATTGAGATGTCATGTTTATTGCTGTATGTTTAAATAGATATGCTAATTGTTTAAATTGATATGTGATGTTTATTATATGTGTACTGCAACATATTACTGTATGTTTAAATAGATATGTTAATTGTTTAAATTGATATGTCATGTTTATTATATGTGTATTGCGGTAAGCTGCCCTGAGTCCCCCATTGGGGTGAGAAGGGTGGGGTATAAATGTAGTATAATAATAATAATAATAATAATAATAATAATAATAATATAATGATATGGGAAGGGGGGAGGAGGAATAACCAGTAAAAATGGGGAAAATTCTTTTCCTCCTTCACCCTTCTCCCATTAAAATGGATTAGCCTTCTCTCTCTAGCACTCCCTACTGGCCTCCACTTGGATAATAGAACAGTACCCATCTCTCCCCGCCCCTTCTCTATATATATAGTAGGTGCTTCACTTTGGCAGTGGACAATGTCTAGGTTCTCCACTTTAATTCTGTGATCAACAGTTGACAGAAGTTGATAATGGAATTGTGTTGTCGGAGGCTTTCATGGCTGGAATCACTGGGTTGCTATGAGTTTTCCGGGCTGTATGGCCATATTCCAGAAGCACTCTCTCTTTCACCCACATTTGGGAGGCATCCTCAGAGGTTGTAAAGTTTGTTGGAAACCAGGCAAGTGGGGTGAAACGTCCAGGGTGGGAGAAAGAATTCTTGATTGTTGAAGGCAAGTGTGAATGTTGGAGTTGGCCACCTTGATTAGCATTGAATAGACTATCAAGGTGGCCAACTGCAATGTTCACACTTGCCTCCACCAGACAAGTGTTCTTTCTCTCACCCCAAACTTTCCATAGATAGATAGATAGATAGATAGATAGATAGATAGATAGATAGATAGACAGATCCCACTTGCCTAGTTTCCAACAGATCTCACAACCTCTGAGGATGCCTGCTTCTGGAACATGGCTATACAGCCCGGAAAACCCACAGCAACCCAGATCATAGAACTGTCCCAAAGGACCTATGGATTCCTAGAGATAACATATTAATCCCATGAGTTAATAATCAAATCTGCAAAAGTTAAATTTGAAAATGTGGAGGGCCAACTGTATTTTTAATACACACTGAATTGGTGTACCAAAAATGTTTACAGCACAAAGCAAGGAATTCTACACATTGCTAACAACAAAGGAACATGAACATTTATGCAAAGACAACTCATCTTAACATCATTTTTTTCCTATTCATCCTCTGCAAATGTTTGTTTCTTGAAAAAAAATCACCTCGTAAATGGCATCTTTTTTGCATTGTATACTTAGAAGAAAGAGCTTGGGAACTCTGCCAGGCACTTCTTACTGTTACAGATCAGTAGGAGCAGCTTCTTTTCAAGGAAGATTCTTTCAACAGTTTTCAGTATTTTGTCCTCTGGCCTAAATCACCCACCATACCATCACAACAAAGGAAATTCATGAAAATTGGTTTACATTTCAACAAAGGCATGAATTTGGGGGCATTATAAGAAAACAGTAGACTTCTCATATTGAAGAAATCCTTTCTGATTTCAAAACCAGTTTACTGTAAAATTATTGTGCAAGTATTAAATTAGTATGAATGTTACAATTTAATCAGTTGTTTACAATAATGCATATGGAAAGCTGTAGGTACAATTTTGGGAATCATTTCTGTCCTGGCAAAGATTCCTGTAATTAATGGCTTTAAGCCACATTAAAAAAACAAGGGGGAAACGTAGGTCCCAATTTGCTGTAAGGCATTTGGCACGTTTCTATTTTAATATGCTTTTCCCTCCTAGAAACGCCCCCCCCCCCACATGTGTGTATGTCTAGTCATAGTTTTTTGAAATCAACAGATCCAATGGAAATGTTATTTACACATTTAATATTTGTAGCTAAAACAGCAGCTCAATCTTTGATCCTCCAAATATTTTGGACTTCATCTCCCACAATCCACAATCATTTATTGGCTTTGCCGGCTAAGATCTCTGGGAGGTGATGCCTAAAATGTCTGGAGCAGGGGTCCTCATACTTTTTAAACAAAAGGCCAGATCACAGTTCTTCAAACTGTTGGAGGGCCAGATTATAATTTGAAAAAAACATGAATGAATCCCTATGCACACTGCGCATATCTTATTTGTAGTGCAAAAAACACTTAAAACAACACAATAATTAAAATGAAGAACAATGTTAACAAATCTAAACTTATTAGTATTTCAATGGGAAGTGTAGGCCTGCTTTTGGCAGATGAGATAGGGTTGTTGTTGTTGTTGTTGTTGTTGTTGTTGTTGTTGTTGTGTGCTTGCAAGTCTTTTCAGACTTAAGTTGACCCTGAGCAAGGGATGGGTAAATGACCTTGGAGGGCCGTATCCAGCTCTCGGGCCTTAGTTTGAGGACTCCTGCTCTGGAGGATCAATGGTTGAGGACCACTGAATGGAAAGGTAGAAGAATGTATACCAAGTTTAGTTTTTTCAAGAGGAAGATGTTAAATATATGCCACATCCTGAAACTTTTAAAAGAACACCTACCTAATTCAATCATCTTTGGCCAATGATCCCCACAGTATTTAGAGACCAAAGACTGCTACAGCAAGTGACACAAGGAATCAGAAATACATTTGTACAGAAGTGGATTCCTTGAGCTTATCCAGTTTGATGCAAATAGGTCATTTTAAATCCTCAACATAAACCCTTTCTCTCAGTAGATAGCCATGTGTTTTGCATCAGTTCAAGACATTTCTTAAGCAACAGCTGTGTGTCCAAATGGAAACCACATCCTCTTTTTAGACATCAAGCAGAGGGAAAATTAAACATATTGTAATCAATTAAACATGAGGACAGGGGTAGATTGGAAGTTACAATGCTGAATACTAAGATATCATAGAAGAGGTTTTACATTGGCTTGTGTAGTATAAAACTCATTTGGTGCTTATGTGATATTGCCCTTCCACTGAACAGTGACATTCCACAACAAATTGTCTATTTGTAAATGTGCTTGTTGTCTGAATAACACATTAATGCATCACAGGTGAGGAAATGTTTCATCTTGGTTAAAAGAAACAGTAGTTAGACTGCTACTGAAAAAGGGCTCCCTGGATTCTACAGACCTGAGTGATTACAGACCACTTCTAATCTTTCTTTCTTGGAAAAAGAGATCAAGAGGGCAGTGGCCTTCCTACTTCAGATAGCCTTGGATGACACACACTTCCTTGACACAGTTCAAACCAGCTTCAGAGCAGGATACAGAGTTGAAACTGTTATGGTCACCTTAGTGGACAATCTCCTTCTCAGCATTGACAGGGGGAGTGCATCCATGTTGATGATTTTAGATTTCTTAGCAGTGTTTGATGCCATCAGCCATGGTATCCTTATGGAATGCTGCAGAGGCAGTGGCTTCCATCGTACTGCTTAGGCAAGTTCCAGATGGTGGTGCTTGGCTCCTCAAAAAAGGAGCTGTTATATGGTAGCCCTCAATGTTTTCTAACATTTACGTGACACTGCTGGGTGAAATCATCTGGAGGCATAGGGTGGGATGCTATCAATATGCTGATGACTCTCAAATTGAAACTGAATCCAGATAAGGGTTGGAGGCATGTCTGAGTTCTGGATTGGGTTACACTGCCAGTTTGCGAGTGCTCCTTGATCCATCTTTCCAGATGGATTCAACAGTCAGGCGTGCTTATTACCAGTTTTGGCTGATATCGTGGTGGATTTGCTAGTAACCTCAAGATCAGACTTTTGCATTGTGATGTACATTGGGCTACATATATACCAAGTTTGGAAACTCCCGTTGGTTGAAAACATGGCAGCCAGATTCGTCACATGAACACTTATAAGTAAGTGCATTATGTTATGATAAGTCCTTGCAGGACCAAGTATATGTGTGTTGAAGAAAAATCTTATTGTGTGTAATTATCATGAGCAGCTGGCAAAGTAGGTCAACCAGTAATCTTGGACCACACCCAAGGGGCTATATCTGTTTGAGTTTTCTTGAATACATTCTGGAGTACCAGCATGGAATTCCAGCAGGAGATGCTGAAGGAGAGATCCTGAAGGAGAGCTTCTGGGGAGCATTTTCTCTGAGGAGACCCATGGACAAAGGCTTTGCTCTGGGGAGCAGTTTGGAGAAGCTACTCTGAAGGAGGCTATGGTGAAATAGCTATTTCCTTCAAGGTTTATTTTGATCTCTCCTTTGCTGTAAGATGAAGATGCCTTATTTTGTGTTTCTTACAAAGACTGTGTAAAGTTTGTTGCAGTACTTGTTTTTGTACGCAACATTGCCAGTTTATGTTTTCATCTCTGCTGAGTAAAGAGTAAAGATTTTTTTTCAGTTCACTTTTACTCCAGTCTGCGAGTCTTTTGCATTTGGGCTTTGGGTGCTGGGACACAGGGCAAAACACGTTGCTGCGTAACATATTACACTTATTCTGAAATAACCCCATTGGCTGGCAGTTAGTTCCAGTCAAAGCACAAAGGGTTGGATGCGACCTTTAAAGCCCTACATGTTTTGGGTTCAGATTAACTGGACCCAAAATAATATGCCCCATACACTTAGATCCTTTAAAAACCAAGACGATGGTTTCATCAGCTGCCCCTGCACTTTGGAATGACCTGCCGGAAGGGTTACAACAGCTTAATAAGCTGTCAAAATTTAAGACACAATTAAAGGCAACAATCTTTTCCAGCAGGCCTATCCAACCTATGAATTTGAAACTTACATTCTATTAGTACTGTACATTTTACACTCTGTACTATGTGTTTTAATATATGTATTTTATGATAATGTTTTTTATCTGGGTGTTTTAATTGCACCCCATCTTAAGTTATGAGGAGGCAGCTTAGAAACAACAACAAGTGAATTAAATAGTTTATTGAAGGCACTGAGAAATAGTTATGCACCATCCAAAATGTGCAATTGTACAGTATATGCAACACTTACACTTGGAGAACACCACTTATAGCACTGTGAACTGAATATGGATGTTGCACCATAGCAAAAAAAAGTAGTAAAAAGGATGCTGATGCAACCTGCAACCACCCTGATGGACTTTAAGTGTATCACTCTGGGTTCTCGTCTTCTGTCACTCACTGAATCATCATTTGGGAGGCCCTTGGGGTGCTGCAGCAATCTCATCTCTTACTGCACCACTATCTAAAATCTCACAGCAGTTAACAGAGAACTATGTGCTTGGTACCTATAAAAGCTGGGCTTGCTTCATAAACAATATTCTGAGCCATGGGATTCACAACATTTTCAATAGGCCATTTCACTAAACAACAGAGTCAACCATTCAGAAAAATCTGGCAGCATAAAGCTAGAGGAGGACCTGTATGCCGAATTGACTTTGTGCACCACGTGGATGCCATAGAGTCCATTCACCCCTGGCATGCCTCAATTGGTTCATATAAATGGGCACTCAGTTCAATTGGGAGTTAGAGCGAGATCTGCAATTTGCAGATTACATTGAAAAAAATGAAGCCCAAACTGTGGTTCCTTTGAATTTCATGCCTCAAATATTATGCAAAAATATCAAGGTCTTTGGAAAACAATTTCAAGTAATCTGGACAAATGCTACAAACTTTCAGCATTTGAAAAATATAGGCTTTGCATTTGACTGCTATCTGTAACAATCTCTGAAGGTGAAAAGTAAGAGGAAAAATTGATCAATTTATAAGAAACAACTTCCTTTAATTATCCAAGCTGATAAGGTTTTGGCATTCTTAACAAAAGTGAAGAGTCAGTGCACAAACACTTCTCTAACAAAGGCAGCGATGTGAACTTAAGCCCTGCATTTTGTTGTATCTTTGTAGGTGGTTAGGAAGAAAATAAGAAGCTATATTTACTGGTTGTGAAGTTCAAAAATGTAGTAACCTATCCCAGAAAGTTACTTTTCAAAGCTCTGCCCTGTTTGTTCATTCACTAGTTTTGATGTAGGATCACCAGGGTTCACATAGGCAATCGTGCTTTTAAAAACAATACAGCTGTGTTCACCCTTTCTCTAAACTCTCTGAAAAACTACTGTCTGAGCATTGGCTGAGCGTGTGCACTGAGGTTTTTAAAAACATAGTGTGTTCTCCATCATTCTGTGAGAAAAAAACTAGAGTCTGGAGACAACATGACACGACTAACAAAATGAGAACCAAATTATCTTTCTTGAAAATATTACCAAAGAATTTCCTTGCCAGCCTTGCTGCAAATTAGAACACTCAGAAAAAATTACTGACCGAACGCTTCATAAAAGTAACACATAATCGTAAACAATTGGTGAACTATTGTAAACAATCGGTGCACAACGTACCAAAGTGATTACAGCTTCAATCTACTCTCTTTCCTTTTCATATCAGACACCTATGGCCCACCCAGACAGGACCTTTATTGCAGTATCTACTGCAATAAAGGAGGGACTGTCCAGACAATGTTCTGCACAGTCCTGAATTAATTTGCTACAAACCAGGAAAAGCCTGGTTTGTAGCAAATGGATTTGATAATGGATTTATTCTGCGTCTTCTTGGAAGGCGCGGGATAAATCCACTATTTCCAGTGTCTGGACTACAGTCCAGACACTATTCCCACAGTTTACCAGGCTAAATAACCCCAGTAAACTGTAGTAATACCCACCCCCTCCCCCTAAGCCTCCAGACCCCTTAGAAAAGTAATAAAAACTTACCCATCCTCCATTACAAGCCTTGGACGGCTCTCCCATCATGTAGAAATTATGTGCCAGGAGAGTGCAGGGGGGGAGGAAGGAGAGAAGAAAATCACTTCCCCCTCCCGCTCTCCTGGCACATCATTTCTACGCATTGGGAGAGCCGGCCAAGGCTTGTAATGGAGGATGGTAACGTTTTTATTACTTTTATAAGGGGCCCGAGAGGATGGGGGTAGGCCTCCAGATGTTCTCTCAGATTAGTCATGAGATAACGTCTGGACACCCACCCCAGAAAATGCACGTTTTCTGGGGTGGGTGTGGACAGGCCCCCAGAAACATCCACATTTTCTTTAACGTAGATGCTTCTGGGATAAAGGCCTGTCTGGATCCAGCCCTAGATATCTTACTAGAATTTCTAGTCTGTTAAAAAAAAATCCAACAGATTTCAGGTATATGTGGGAGGAGGAAGCAGAATTTGATGGATTTGTTTTATAAAGAAATGCTTTCACTCTGTCTCTCTGCTACCAATGGATGACTCACCAGTGAACAAGTACCCAGGACATTTTGTTGCCTGTTCTGATTGCAACATAATGAATAAAATTATTTCTATTCAGTTGTGCAACACCAACAACAGCTTTACTTTGGTTAAAAATGAGGATGTGGTTTAGTTTCAAAATCTATGGTGGGTTGATTCCCAGATGTGTCTCTAAAGCCATCTTGCGATTGGAGACAGACTTTGTGAAAGTGAGATTATGGACAACCATTCTCAACTACTGGCTACACCTATCCTTCTCCCTTTATGGTCTTGCCCCTTTAACTATGAGGGACAACTTCCAGTCCACATGGACTGAAACAGTGGCGGTAAAGATCACAACACTAGGTTTCTCCCAAGGACAATGGCTAACCATGAAATGGGACCAAGACAAGTGTCTCATTAAGCAATGGATCCTGGACATAGAGCACCAATTGGACCTAGCCTGTTTCCCAGCCTTTATTGTTAGTGAAGCCAACAGATACCTCACCACCCCCATGGCATACCTAACAGACCTGGAGGTGACCAAACACTGAAAGACTTTTACCCTGGCAAGATGCTATGCCCTCCCATTACCTGTATTGGAGGGGAGGTACAGGAAGGCCTCCTTCAAGGACAGATTATGCCCCTGTGAACCTGGACATGTAGAAACAACTGAGCATGTGCTTCTTCAATGCATCTTCTACAGAGACCTTAGAAATAATCTCATTACACCATGGCTTTTAAAATATCCAGGGTGCAGCAAAAAATATTACTCCACCCTTTTGCTTTTGTACTCTAGCACGACAATAACTTACAGTGTTGCTAAGTTTTGTGCTGCTCACGACCTCTGAGGATGCTTGCCATTGATGCAGGCGAAACGTCAGGACAAAATGCCTCTAGAACATGGCCATATAGCCCGGAAAAACCTACAACAACCCACTGTTGTTGTTGTTGTTGTTGTTGTTATTGTTGTTGATTCCAGGATCTCCTCAGGATGCCACAAGTTTGTGAATGATCATAAAATGGTATAGGATAGCAGCAGAGGCATTTGTAAGCCCTAGTTGTCAAGTATGCCACTATCAACCTTATAATACAGGTTGCCAGAATTGCCACAAGTTGTGGTTAAACCAGCAGTGCCCATTGGGAGATGTGGGGAACTTGTCATCCCATGCTCCACATCGCCAGGCTTACCAATAGCCTCATCCTATGGGGGAAGCATTGGCCACACGGTTTCCCCACACTGTTGCTTGTGCAACACAGGAAGCCTCCCATGTTGCCACTATGGTGGCATACACTGGTTCCATGATAGTTTAGCTACAGAGCCCTGTTGAAAGTAGTATTATGACATGGGATGGGAGCCAGCAAGTTCTGTGGCTAAACTAAACTATCACTGAACTGGCCTATGCTACCAAAAAAAAGGCCCAACTGATAAGGTTGTATGAGGACATTCTTCAGGGTCCCCTACTCCTGGGAAGCATGACGGCTACCTACTTTTGCATCCAAGGTGAAATGAATGATGATCACAGAAGCAAGTGGCTGGTCAAATCCCCAGAAGTGGGGAAGCCTGAAAAGTGGCCACCTTGTGACACACCTGACAGCCAGGGCTCACTACCATCTCCACAGCTAGTCTATACTATTTTCAATAGGGACTTATAAGCCTTGCCTTGCAGAGGTGCTGGTGGCAAGCTCCTCAAGCCCCCCGTCTATGACCTGTGAAGGAAGTCTTCCACCTTCAAAGCAGAAGCAGATGGTTAGTGTGCTCTCTACTGCAGATTCAAGTGTACATTTGAATCTATGGTGGGTTGAATACATAGACTGTGAGTCTGTGAATATGGCAGGCCTAATATAATCAGAAGAAAGTTTACGTTTTTAAAAAGGTATCAGCTCAGTATTATATTTTGGTAATCACTCTGTGCTATATGTTTTTTCTGTCAGTAAAGAATATACAAAAGGATTCTGTTAATACAGTTTATTGGCACACGTATTGGCAAAGCATACATAAAATACAGTTGTATCATATAACACACCGACTTACTGTATTTCTTCTTTTACATGATGGGCTGAACATATTGATATGTAAATGAAAAAAAAAATTAGTTTCTTTTATAAAGTTTCACATAAATATACTGGAATCAAAAATAATAATTAGTTTGGAGGGCTTTACAAAAGTATTATACAAGAAATATAGTGTGAAAACAAACAAGAAAAGACATTAAAAACACAAAAAATAGTCTTTGTTTAAACTGCTCACAGGATTAATGGATTACATGGCTTTCAAAATGCAGATCAACAGCAACTTTACAAAGCGTAAACTCTCATAGGGAATGAATGTCTTTCTTCACATAAAAATATTCATTATGTCCGATGAAAGAAAAAGACATTTAGTTGTCTCAGTGCTTTTGGAAAACTATTAATAAGAATCAGTTACAATGTCAGGGCTAAAGCAGTGGACCCTTGAAATGGCTAGAAGTAAAAGAAGAACAATGGTAGGCAGCACCAATAACTGGAGGAAGCAAAGCAAGAGATAACCTCAACTTGGGTTGGGGAACTGTCAACTAAAAAGCAAAGCAATGTAACTTAGCTGGCTTGGGCAAAACCACCCAAAATTATCCGTATTCATAATCCAAGAAGACTCTCCTTCCCAATCCAGTAGCCAGAGTACAGAATGATCCATTCTGAAGTATCTGAAATCAGCCATCTTTGGAAGAGACAGTAAAGGGCTAGATTGAATCCTACATTTCTCTTATAGTGGGCTTCATAATTTAAAGCAGCAACATAGGTTCTTCTGGCAGCTTTGGACTCACTCCACTAAGTCATAATCCTAATAACTTAATCTCATGGGGACTTTAAAGAGTTTTAAATTTTAAGACTTAGTACAGTTGGCCCTCTACATTTGTGTGTTTGACTTTTTTGGATTTAATTAATATGTTCTCTTTAGGAATCTCTAGATCAGTGGTTCTCAACCTGGAGTCCCCAGATGTTTTTGGCCTTCAACTCCCAGAAATCCTAACAGCTGGTAAACTGGCTAGGATTTCTGGAAATTGTAGGCCAAAAACATTTGGGGACCCCAGGTTGAGAACCACTGCTCTAGATCCTCCAAACTGGTGAATTTTGGTCCAGAAGTTAAGTATAATGTTATGCTGGAGGACCTAGTTAGAGACTGCTAAAGTGAAAATTTCTCCAGGCATTAGATATGCACATTCGGGGAAAACCTTGTCCTGTTTCATGTTCTGGCTTTTGTTGGTGGTCCTGGTCCATTTTTTGTCAGCCTCCTAAAATTGGGAGGGTTGTTTTCAGTTCTTTCATTTCAGGGCCTGAAAATCAGATCACTATTGGGGGGGGGGGAGGGTCCTCCCACTCACTGGCTCCTCTTCCTGGTGTGTGTTCTTACCTGGAACCTGCTGTTTCTACTCTAGAGTAAGAGGTGCTTGGCTATAGGTACTGGCAGGTGCATGCACTTTCCGGGCCTCCCTGCACACCCCACCACACACGCACTCTCCTTGGAAAGAGTGTGTTTTTGTGGCAGAGTGTGTAGGCAGGTCTGGAAAGCGTGCATGCCTAGCAGTGCCTGCAGCGAAGCGCCTCTTACTCTAGAGTAAGAGGTGCTCAGCTGCAGGCACACTTAGGGCCTGCCTACCTGCATGCCCCACCACACACATATTCTCTTTCCAAGGCAAGGAGGCAGGCTTTCATGTCAAGCAGATTTTTGTGTGGGGAGGGAGCTTCCAGTTTCATGCTTCCAAAGAAATGGAAGACACAAAAGAAATGGTAGAAACAGTAGAAACGAATTTCACGCACATGTCTACCAAGCATTTGTAGGTCCTCCAGAATGATTGTATGGTGAATATTTGGCAGAAATTGACCACACCGTCATGATGGTGGACCTACAGATTCCTAGAGAGATTCGGCTTAGATGAAAAACATGATTTTATTTGTATTGTCGAAGGCTTTCATGGCCGGAATCACTCAGTTCTTGTGGGTTTTTTCGGGCTATATGGCCATGTTCTAGAGGCATTTCTCCTGACGTTTTGCCTGCATCTATGGCAAGCATCCTCAGAGGTGAGGTCTGCTGGAGCTGGGAAAAAAGGGGTTTATATATCTGTGGAATGACCAGGGTGAGACAAAGGGCTTTTGTAAGTTGGGCTAGGTGTGAATCTTTCAACTGACCACCTTGATTAGCATACAATGGGCTGACTGTGCCTGGAGCAAACTCTTCTTGAAGGGTGATTAGATGTCCCTGCCTGTTTTTCTCTCTGTTGTTTTTGCTGTTGCAATTTTAGAATTTTTTAATATTGGTAGCCAGATTTTGTTCATTTTCATGGTTTCTTCCTTTCTGTTGAAATTATCCACATGTTTGTGGATTTCAATGGCTTCTCTGTGTAGCCTGACATGGTGGTTGTGAGAGTGGTCCAGCATTGTTGTGTTCTCAAATAAAATGCTGTGTCCAGGTTGGTTCATCAGGTGCTCTGCTATGGCTGATTTCTCTGGTTGGAGTAGTCTGCAGTGCCTTTCATGTTCCTGGATTCTTGTTTGGGCGCTGCGTTTGGTGGTCCCTATGTAGACTTGTCCACAGCTGCATGGTATGCGGTAGACTCCTGCAGAGGTGAGAGGATCCCTCTTGTCCTTTGCTGAACGTAGCATTTGCTGGATTTTCTTGGTGGGTTTGTAGATTGTTTGTATGTTGTGTTTCCTCATCAGCTTCCCTATGCGGTCAGTGGTTCCCTTGATGTATGGCAGGAACACTTTTCCTCTGGGTGGATCTTCATCTTTACTCTCGTGGCTTGTTCTTGGTCTTGCAGCTCTTTGTCTCACCCTGGTCATTCCACAGATATATAAACCCCTTTTTTCCCAGCTCCAGCAGACCTCACCTCTGAGGATGCTTGCCATAGATGCAAGCGAAACGTCAGGAGAAATGCCTCTAGAACATGGCCATATAGCCCAAAAAAACCCACAAGAACTGAATGATTTTATTTGCCCCCCCTACTTTCCCCCCTTACATCAGTGTATGTAAAGGACTGACTGATTTGGGATTTATAAGATCAAGTGTTCATTAAAGCTTTTATTTGTTCATTTCATGAGACATACATTAGTAGTTGCTGCTACTGAAACATTCTTCCCATAGACATCTTTGCTAGTTACCCTAACTTTTTAGATTACAGCTTTTCTTCATAGTAAATGCCTTCCTGGAAGCTATGGAATTTTTCTCCTTTTTTGATACCATCCAATTCTCACTCCAACCCTTAATTAAAATGGAAAAGATTATTTTAGAGCAAAAAACATAAACAAATAGGATGCATTTCATTCACCATGATTTTAAAAATAAATTCTCAATAGATCCTGAGCACTGATGGGCTGATATGGCCGTTCATGGGAGAAGGGAGATCATAGCAATGGGGAAAAAAACCCTTCCATTTAAATGTTAGCATGAAGAAATTGTCATGAGGTGCTACTTACATGTTCAGTTCTTTTCACTGAGGTCAATGCCAGTATCATGTCATGTGCAAGGGCTCCCAAGATAACCATCTGGAAGCTTATAAATTATTTTTCCAACTTAAAAAAAGATAGCTGTACATCTAGAAATAGGTTCTGTATCTGTGGGAAAATTGGGAGGTTTTTTTTTCTGAGTGTGTAAAGAATGCTGGGAGAAAGGAATTGCAACCTGCTGTTAAAGCGACAGTAGATGCAGCTTCAGATATTTTATTGGGAAGCTTGTGGTGTTGGATTTTCTGACTTTGTCTCCTGGTTTGCAGGAGGTTTACTGTTCCACGGGCTGTTGTTGCCCAGTGCAGGCGAATTGTTGAAGTCTTCATCATCGTCCATGCCATTGGCTGCATCATACTGCGTGTTTTCTAGCCTTGTGATGAGCCGTTCGTCTTCGTCACCAAATTCTCCACCCATCAGAGTTGGTTCCCCGACTACCATCACATCCTGTGAAAAGCATCCAACACGTGTTATCCGCTGAAAGCCCAAGGAAGACAAAGAAACACAATATTGAGCACAATCATCTGTCTAATGAGAAGAACAGCAGAATGTTTTATCCCCATGCAAGCCTCTCTCAACATGATGTAGCCTTGGACTCTTCAGCTTGGCTTGAAACTCAAACTCAGTTATTCTTTTTTAATGTGTGGAGAGCTCTTTCAGGATTGGACTTTGCATAGTGTTGACTATAAAATCCAAAACAAAAAGAATGCAAGTGAAAGAAAATGAGCATAAAAAGGACTACAGAAATTTTCACAGGAAAAGTTGCTTTCAATGGTTGGATGACCCTTTTCAGGTTCAACAAGTTATGAAAATTTATGATATAGTCAGTCCCACACATCCCATTGTGGTGTAGTAGGTTAAACTGCTAAGCTGCTGAACTTGCTGACTGAAAGGTCAGTGGTTCAGATCCAGGGAGTGAGGTGAGCTCCCACTGTTAGCCCCAGCTTCTGCTAACCAAGCAGTCCAAAAACAAGCAAATGTGAGTATATCAATAGGTACTGCTCTGATTGGAAGGTAACAGCACTCCATACAGTCATGCTGGCCACATGACTTTGGAGGCATCTGTGGACAACGCTGGTTCTTCAGCTTAGAAATGGAGATGAGCACCAACCCCTAGACTCGGACACAACTAGACTTAATGTCAAGAAGAAACCTTTACCTTTAGGGGCACAGTATGCCTTTAAAGGTGAAAAATGTGAATAAAAATACCTTTTCATGTGAGAGAACATCCCTTTAAGAATATCTAGGATGTCTTCTACAGACCTTTCTACACTGCCATATAAAATCCAGACTATCTGCTTTGAAGTGGATTAGATGGCAGTGTATACTTCTGTAATCCAGTACAAAACAGATAATGTAGATTATCTGCTTTGATAAAATAGATTATATGGTAGTGTAGAAGGGGCCTAGGTCCTCCAGAGAAACTGTCGAAAATATACCAAGAAGGAACATTTCAAACAAATCAGTGAAAAATCATCAGAAGCCAAACTCACAAATGTAGAGGACCAAGTGTATATTGCTTTCTTTTCAGGCTCCTTCTACACTGCATATAATCCAGATTATCAAAGCAGATAAACCACATTATCTGCTTTGAACATGATTATATAAATCTACACTGTCATATAATCCTGTTCAAAGCAGATAATCTGGATTTTATATGGCAGTGTAGAAGGGACCTCAGTCAGCTGGAATCAAGCTATTTAAAAGTTCTGCACAAGATAATTTAATATGGTACTCTTATTACGAAGCATTGTGTCTAAATCCAGGGAAGTCATACTACCCCTCTATTCTGACTTGGTTATACCACACCTGGAATACTGTGTCCAATTCTGGGCACCGCAATTGAAGGGAGATGTTGACAAGTGGGAATGTGTTCAGAGGGGGATGACTAAAATGATCAAGGGTCTGGAGAACAAGCCCTATGAGGAGTGGCTTAAAGGGCTGGGCATGTTTAGCCTGCAGAAGAGAAGCTGAGAGGAGATATGATGGCCATGTATCAATATGTGAGGGGAAGTCATAGGGAGAAAGCTTGTTTTCTGTTGCCCTGGAGACTAGAATGTGAAACAATGGCTTCAAACTACAGGAAAGGGGATTCCACCTGAACATTTGGAAGAACTTCCTGACTGTGGAAGCTGTTCAGCAGTGGAACTCTCTGCCCCAGAGTGTGGTGGAGGCTCCTTCTATGGAGGCTTTTAAACAGAGGCTGGATGCCCATCCATTGGGGGTGCTTTGAATGCGATTTTCCTGCTTCTTGGAAAGGGTTGGACTGGATGGCCCATGAGGTCTCTTACAATTCTATGATTCATTGTGATTTCAAAGAGGGTTTTCACAAGGAAGATCCAGGAAGTATTGTCGAAGACTTTCATGGCCGGAATCACTGGGTTGTTGTAGGTTTTTTGGGGCTATATGGCCATGGTCTAGAGGCATTCTCTCCTGACGTTTCACCAGCATCTATGGCAAGCATCCTCAGAGGTAGTGAGGTCTGTTGGAACTAGGAACAAGAGGGATCCTCTCACCTCTGCAGGAGTCTACCGTATACCATGCAGCTGTGGACAAGTCTACATAGGGACCACCAAATGCAGCGTACAAACACGGATCAAGGAACATGAAAGGCACTGCAGACTACTTCAACCAGAGAAATCAGCCATAGTAGAGCACCTGATGAACCAACCTGGACACAGCATTTTATGTGAGAACACAGAAATGCTGGACCACCCTCACAACCACCATGTCAGACTACACAGAGAAGCCATTGAAATACACAAGCATGTGGACAATTTCAACAGAAAGGAGGAAACCATGAAAATGAACAAAATCTGGCTACCAGTATTAAAAAAATTCAAAAATTACAACAGCACAACAACAGAGAGGAAACAAACAAGGACATCTAATCACCTCTCAACAAAAGTTTGCTCTAGGCACTGTCAGGCCATTATATGCACAAGTGAGATTGGCGGGGAGGAACAGGGACTTCTCGGTGGTGGCCCCCCACCTGTGGAATTCACTCCCTGGGGAAATTAGATCTGCAACATCGCTCCTTTCTTTTAGGAAAAAACTAAAAACATGGATCTGGGACCAGGCATTTGGACAAGCGGGCAGATAAAGAAAGAACTTTGATGATGACTAGGAAATGATTAACGGATTGGATCTATGGAACTCTGGAAAACGAAACGCTGATTATAAGAATGACTTTTATGTGATGTTTTATATGATGTGTTATGTACTGGTTGTTGACTGTTTTAATCGTGATAACTGTTTTAATTACGTTTTTGTATATTATGTGTAATTTGTATAGGCATCGAATTCTGCCTTTTCTGTAAGCCGCCCTGAGTCCCCCTTCGGGGGTTGAGAAGGGCGGGGTAAAAGTACCAGAAATAAATAAATAAATAAATATGCTAATCAAGGTGATCAGTTGAAACATTCACACCTAGCTCCAGCAGACAAGAGTCCTTTGTCTCACCCTGGTCATTCCACAGATATATAAACCCATTTTTCTAGTTCCAACAGACCTCACTACCTCTGAGGATGCAGGCGAAATGTCAGGAGGGAATGCCTCTAGACCATGGCTATATAGCCCGAAAAAACCTACAACAACCCAAGATCCAGGAAGACTGGACATTTTCTTTTTGCCTCATACCTGATTTCTCTTCCCACAGGTTGTAGCAGTTAAAATAAATTTGATAAACACTACCTTTAATGCACCAGCCATTTGAACATAGAAATCAGCACTTCTTTTCCCTAACCAAACCACTTGATATCCCACTACTTAATTATGGTAATTAATTTAGGTAGAGGTGTTTTTTTTGATAAAAACAATGTTCACACTGATTTGACAATTTGCATCACTAATTAAGTAATTAGCAAAGAAACCTGCTGATTGCCAACAAGCCCCGAATTTACCATCTGTTATTTCATGGTGCTTGTCACCTCTCTCTGTGTAGGCAACACTGCTGCCAATCTGTGCAGTACGAGGACCAATCTGTCCAGCTGGTATCATAAAAGGAAGACAGAATGCTAATTATAATCACACTGATGAAGCTAGCAGTTGTCAAAGCTGAAGAGGGCAACCAGAAAAGGATCCGTCCCATTGCTGCTGTGAGTGCAAAGAGCCCTTTCACGAAGACACAGACAGCACCAGGAGTGCAATTGCACATCAGTGGCTCCCTGCTGATTCTTAGCCAGCAGGAGGACTGAGGAGAAGAGTGCCAGACAGGAAAACCAGGGAGCTTCCTTGATCTCATGCTAAAAGCAGATCCACTGATCATAGCATCTGGGCAAAGGCATTTATCTATGAGCACATCTTTTGATGCACTGTCCTTGGCAGAGCTCCTCGAGATGCATTCCAAGAAAATGCGGCCCTGCCGGTATTTAAATGTGTCTACTTTGATTGAACAAACCATTCATGGTGGGATAAAGGTTTGGGAATGGAAAAGGACCCATTTCTATCTAAATAGCGATAAATGGGGTGTTGAAAACAAACAACCTAATGGTGACTACAATCTCTCTCTAACTTGTGGTCTTCTTCATCTTCCCTACCATAACATTATTTCCGTTGCTACTTCGTAACTCTCATTTTGCGACTGTTATGAACTGTAACGTAAATATCTGTTATGCATGGTGTATTTTCATTCAGTGGACCAAATTTGGCACAAATAACTGATATGCCAAAATTTGCACACTGGTGGGGTTGGGGGACTGATTTTGTCATTTGGGAGTTGTAGTTGCTGGGATTTATAGTTCACCTACAACTGAGGAGAACTCTGAACCCCACCAACAATGGAATTGAACCAAACTTGGCACGCAAAAACAAAACTCTCATGACTAACAGAAAACACTAGAAGGGTTTGGTGGGCATTGACCTTGAGTTTTGGAGTTGTAGTTTACCTATTTCCAGAGAGTACTGTGGACTCAAACAAAGATGGAGCTGGACCAAACTAGACACAAATACTCAATATGCCCAAATGTGAGCACTGGTGGAGTTTGGGGAAAATAGACCTTGACACTTGGGAGTTGTAGTTGCTGGGATTTATTGTTCTAATATAGCATTCTGAACCCCACCAATGAGAGAACTGGGCCAAACTTCCCACACAGAAAATACTGTGTTTCCTGATGGTCTTTGGTGACCCCTTTGACACCCCCTCATGACCTCCCCAGGGGTCCCGACCCACAGGTTGAGAAACACTGGACTACACAATTATAGTACTACTAGCTGTACACATCACACATTGTTGTGGCCAACCTGCCCTCCTTCTTTCTCTCCTCTTTTCTTTCTCTCCTTCCTTCCTTCCTTTCCTTTCCTTTCCTTTCCTTTCCTTTCCTTTCCTTTCCTTTCCTTTCCTTTCCTTTCCTTTCCTTTCCTTCTTTCCTTCTCTCCTTCCTTCCTTCACTTCCTCTTCCCTTCCTTAGCCCCTTTTCTTTATCTTCCTCTTTCTCCCCTTTCTTCCTTCTCTACCTGTTCATGGACTGCAACTCCCAGCAGCCCTCCGAATCAATTTATCTATCTACCTACCTACCTACCTACCTCTCTCTACCTACCTACCTACCTACCTACCTACCACTATCTAATCTATCTATTTTATCTATCTAGATAATTTCTGGGAGTTGCAGTCCAGGAATAGGAAATTGGAAATATGCAGGAATTGGGATGGTCTCAAAGAAATCCAAGGAGAAGAAAGCTTACAGCTTGGAAGCAGTGCATTTTGATCCTCCTCCTCTCCTAAAGGGACTGGTTTAGGGGATTCTGGGAGCCGTGGTCATGAAGAAAGTGTGGATATGCTATTGTGTGTTTTGATTGCCGGGGGAGTCATTTCTGCACATACGCTATAGCATCTTTTCACTTTTTTGGCTTTTAAGTCCCTTCCAGCTAACAAATAATCTCGGGAGAAATTAGAGTTTTCCTCCTTTGTGCTGAATGCACTCACTTTTCTCTGGGACATTGTCTAGATGCCCCTTTTTGAAGAAGTGGGAACTCGTGCTTCTAAGAACCTGTCTGGAAGGGCCCTAAGTTCCCATTGCATCGGTTGGCCATGCCCTGTTGAGTGTAACTATGGGATTTAGGTTTTTGAATCTCAAAAATGTTACATGACCATTTTAAAAAGAAAAATGCAGACAATGACAGTAATGGTGATTTTATTCTCAGTGTCAATAGCAGCAGAAGCAGGAGAAGAAATATTCTCTTTCTGTCTCCTAATATCTCAATATTAATCACATCCCACAATAGGCATGTTCAAAGGAAAGGGACAGGAGTATTTCCTCACCATGTAAAGTTGGCTGCCACCTTGGTTAGGTATCTGAATAGGATCTCATATCATACAAGTGTGTAGTTATTGGGGAAGGGGAGGCAGCATAATGAGGATGTTGCCTCTCTATAAGAATTCTGCGCTCTCCATGAACTTTGCCTTCAGTCCCCAAATTCCTAACACTGCAGTAACTTAAAACTTCGATTGAGCACTGAGACATACAATGAAGACATTCAAAGTTGTTAAGAAATGAGAATGTGTTGGGGTTCAGCCTGATCCTGATCTGTGTGAACCGGATTCTCTGACAGTTTTTCCAACTGAGCAAGCTTTCCCTGACCCTGACAGTGTGGAATCTGTTGTTGATGCAGAGGTCAGCAGCGATTAAAACAAAACTCAACAGCTGGAGGAAAATGTTTTGGAAGTTAGCCGTGATATCTCTCCACCTGGGGTTTTTAATGAGGACCGAAGAGAACAGATAGTTAGAGACAGAAATGTTTCCCAATTTCTATGAAGGTCACATCGATTACAGGAGAAACAGGCCCAGACGTCAAAGTCAAGGGGCGTTTCAAAGAATAGCTTCTTTGGTTTAAGAGGCCTCCTGCCGGGTGCCTCTTTAGATCAAGCAACGTTTGGGACTGTGGCTGTGCCTTGGCAGAATTCCTGTGTTTCATGGCCGGTAATCCCAGAGGCTTAGTTATCAAGTTCATGGTTAGCAAAAGGCTAACAGATTCCTGGTTCTTGTATTGTGGCTTTTGAAATTTTGCTCAAGTTCAGAGATTCTACTGACTGCTGTGTTTTTCTGTGGCTTTTTGACTTTGCATTTACCTTTCTTTTGTAACCAATTTTTTAGCAATAAACAAGGATTGCTTTTCCTACAGTCCAGTGTAGTGGATTTAATCTTATGGTCTCGTTTCTTGAACTGGAATGCAACAGAATGCAGCAAATGTATGTTTTCAATGTGTGAAGGATTTTCAGTGTCTCACTCTGTACAGTACTAGAAATTTGGGACTGCAAGAAAATTTCATTGGGCAGCAAAACTCCTGTGAGAGAATAATGCACTCTTTTGCCCCCCCCCCCCCCACACACACCCAGTAGTCCTATTATTTCTCAAAAAGGAGATGCTGGAGATCTTCCACAATGTGATGATCTGTGACCTGCACCCCCCCCACCACCAGATATACCAGCGATATCAGTGCAAAAGAAGAAGAAGAAGCAAAGTTCATGACTCAAAAACTCTCATTCACTGTTATTACTCTACATATTCAAAGGCTGAGAACATTTTTCCATGGCTGAATCCTGAAGTCAGGCTAGGCCATGTATAGGAAAACGAAGGCCGGTGGGCTAAACACAGGGCCACTCACCATGTCCTTATTCCGAAAGGATGGCAAGCAGAGGTTGGGAGCCTTCTGGACAAAGAGGACGGCATGCAGTGGTTGGGAGCTCTCTGGAGTGTTCTCAGCCACATCAGGTTTTCCTTGAGCCCTCCTCCTGGCATAAGGACGGGGCAAGTGACTCAGTCCTTATACTGGGAGTACAGCCCCATGAAGGCAGGCAGTAGCTGAGAGCGCTCTAGAGCCCTGCCCTCCTTTTGGGATAAACAGGGTGATTGGACCCATCCTTATGCCGGGGAAGGACAGGCCACTGCTGAGAGCCTTCCAGAGAGCTCTTGGAGGAGGCTTGCCCTCTCTTCCTCTCAGAGAAGAGAGGATGACCCTTCCTCCAGATGTCAACCCCCCATGCCAGCTGTCCTCTGCCTCACTACCGACCCCTCTCTTTCTGGCCTGCTTTCCCCCAGTCCGGCCCACAATGTAGCCCCCACCCCACGCCTGGGCTTGACCCTGCTTTTGAAGGCAAGGAATCAATACTATGAAGATATGATAACGTCTCAGAAGAAATGTGATGCAAGTCGTGTACTTGTAACATAAAAAATGGAATCAGTTTTCTCTGGGAATAAATGAATGTAGCAGTTCGTACCTCAATGAAACATTTCCACCATTATTATATTGGAAATACTCTCAGTCAATACATTATGTAGGTACTGACTCAGGATGAATCTATGTGCCACGTAATTTGAGGCTCCAGATTGGTGCTAGGGGTGGCTGCACTGCTCATAGCTGCCCCACAGTGGCAGTGCAGTAGGGTTGGGTCAAAACTTTGATGTCAGAAATGGTTTCCGATGATGACCAGGAGGAGCTTTATGGCTGTCTGCCATGACATTGGGAGGCTGATATGCATCTAAACCATCCCGTTTCCTTTGCACTGTGAACAACAGGGGGAAAGGGGATAGCAGCATGAGCTGGTATGGAGGTGGAACCAGTTCAGATTAGAGCTAGTCCATCTGTCCATATTGACCCCAAAGTGACCCTTCCTCACTGAAACTTTAGAACTTCTGAAGTATTTTCTACTTGTAACATGGGGCAAAATTGTGCTAACCAATTTTATATTGCATTACAGAATGGAAGTTCTTGGATATCATCTGGCCATCTATGAGGAACTTCTGGCTGATTTCAGGGTTTTGGGTCAATGTAGACAAGCATGATGAGATTTCTGCATAACAACTGGCCAAACCTTCCACCTCCTCTTTAAATTAAGCTGCTAAAAAAATAAACCATAGTGAAAATTTGTGTGAAAATATTTGCATGTCTGCTGTTGGTAGATCTCATAAGTCTAAAGTATGTATGTCGATCAATCTTTCAAAACATTCATACTACAAGACTGGCATGGCTTGTCCTGGTGTGCCTTACCATCATTCCCCACAAAACATCTAGTGAACATATATGCCATCACACATAAAAATACATCTCAGAGGAAAACTGATGGGCAAAATCTTTCAGAGAAACTTGACTGCTACTTCCTGCTCTTCCAGAGAATAAGGCTCGAAACCCACCCCATTCATGCTTTGTCAAGGTCTAGAATCCAACTTTTTTGTGAAATGTTTGAATGGCACAGTGTCACAAAATAAACAGATTACTTTTCTCCATAATATCTCAATGATATAAAGCCATACAAATCGCTCTAACAGTTTGGTGGGGATTTCCCTTTTTCTGAGGTTTTGTTCCTCCATTATTTTAGTGACTTCTAAAATGACATCTAATCATTCATGTTGCTATCCATAGGAGGCACCACACACTGAGAACTACAAAATGGTTTTGGTTTGTATCCTGGGTTCTGAATTGATAAAGCTATAAAGAAGGAGAAAGGAAATTGCTCTATGTTTATTCCATTTGCCAAAACTGGAGAGGATCAAAACCCACTAACAAATAAAATTGTCACCAACTGCTCCAGCTGATTTCAGTGGGACTTAAGCCCAGCTGTGACTATGTGGGACCCAGGAATTCTAAAGACACCCACCAATGCAACCCCAAATCATCTCCGCTCACTAGTTCCCGTGCAATAGCCACCAACCTCTGAGGAGGACTGGAAGTGACTCCTTTAGAGCCCTCAATGCTTCTCCTTAAATTGGCCAGTAGGGGTCACTGTTGTCGAATGACACAAGGCTCCATCCCTCCCAGGGTTGAGGCTGCATCTCTGGAGTGCTCCTAGCTCCTGCTCATGGAGTGAGAAGCAGAATCCAAGAATTAAACCCTAGTGTTTTCTTTTCCATGGGGACACACACAGCCATGGGGTACTTATAAAAGATTCAGCTACATTTCATAGTTAGATAAAACAGTTATTTAGCCTACAAACAACAGTCTGCGTTCAAAAAAATGGTGAGAAGTATGGTAGACCTTCATCACTTGTGATCCACCAAACTGAACAAAAGTTCATTAGTTCCATGAGACAACCCACTGGCACAATCTATTCAGAAGTAAGAGCTAGTAAGTCCAATGGGGTTTGATCCCAAGTAACTACAGTACGGTGCATAACTCATATACTCTCTTCCGTTGGTGGGTCTCAAGATGTGGCAATCCATATGTTTTGCATCTCCATATTAGCAGAGAGCTTTTGGAAACCTTCCCCTCTTCCAAAATGCTTTCAAATAGTTTCCCTGCAGTTTCTTTACTTAGACCGAAATAATAGAAAAATAAAAATACAATATGATTATAATGCTGTGTATGCTCAATGAGAAACATTTTAACAGCATTTTAGGAATATGAATTCTTTATTGATGTTGCTGATCCTCTTATTTCCACTTTGTTCAATTTCTCCCATTAGTGATTGTTCCTCAGGGATGAACTGTGCCCCCCAAAAAGTGTCCTGATTGTCCACATTGATGCAAAGTTTTGTTTTGAATGAACTGACCCCAAAAGTAGGCCTGGAACATGAAAAATCATGAGAAATAGATTTTTGATTCTAAAATTATTTACCTATTGGAGAACTATGTGTAACCTACAGAATCTGGGGACACCAGAACCCATCCAAATATTTCAATTTTAATAATGTTTTGTCTGGCCAAGGATCAGGAGCAGAATCAGAACCCCAGTTATAGAATTGCATCACTCCTCAAAAGCCTCTACCATGCGTGGCTGGCCCACACATATTAAATTGCTTTAATTGTGTGCCTGGAGCTTTGCAGATCTTTTGCTTGCCACAAGAAGTCCCTCCCATGAACCACCTCACTTTCTAGAGTTGCCTTCAGAAGCCTGAAACAATGTCAACTGAGACATTGAAAATTTCCAGTGGACATACCCAATCCGTTCATGTTTGGAACCTAGTCTGTGTTATGGTTGTTATTATGAATAGTAGTACTGCTCATACTACTAAATAGTGTAGTCTTTTATGGAGGCCTAAATGGAAAAGGAGACTTACAGGTACCTGACTTGAAAGACTCAGGTTTGCCGCCGCTGCTGCCGCTGCCGCTTTTTTCTTGCTGTTGGTGCTGTTTGCATTGTTCCCGGCACTGCTATTGGAAGTGCTGCTGGTGGAGTTTTTCCTTTTCCTCCGTTTGGTTGTTGGCTGTCTTGTAGGTTCTGCTATAGTAGGGAGCAAAACAAAATGAAAGATGTCAGAAGAGCAATATTGATTTGGTTCCTCTCTTTCCTGTTGTAGCTGATGTGCTCTCAGTGTTGAATCAGATCAGCACTGAGCATTGTTGCATTGTTGCTGTAAGCTACCCCGTGTCCCTCCAGGGAGAGGTGTAGAGTATAAATAAAGCTATTATTATTATTATTATTATTATTATTATTATTATTAAATCAGCAAATATTTCGAATGTTTGCTTAGTACTGAAAATAAAATTCAATTAAGTGGAAGGAATATTATAGAATCATAGACTCATAGTTGGAAGAGACCATAGTTGGAAGAGACCATCCAGTCCAACCCCCTGCCAAGAAGCAGGAAAATTGCATTCAAAGCACCCCCGACACATGGCCATCCAGCCTCTGTTTAAAAGCCTCTAAAGAAGGAGCCTCCACCACACTGCAGGGCAGAGAGTTCCACTGCTGAACAGCACTCACAGTCATAAGTTCTTCCTAATGTTCAATGTTATGCTTGTAAAGTTATTTTAAAAAGGAATTCATGGCTGTTGTAGTTCAAAGACGAAAGCAGTCAGTTATAGCACAGCTGCTCTTTCTAAAAGGGTAACATTTCACTTTCTTCGTAAACTTTATTATCTAATAATTGTTGGCTTTTTTTGGTGGAAGGCAGGGAATCTGAATGTTATAAGCTGTTAGCTTATGGTAGAAAATGTACTCTTCTCATTCATCTTCTTGATACATGAACACCCAGAACTTCACTTGGCCTGCATAAATGTGTCCAATTCTGGACACCACAATTGAAGGGAGATGTTGACAAGCTGGAACGTGTCCAGAGGTGGGTGACTAAAATGATCAATGGTCTGGAGAACAAATCCTATGAGGAGCAGATTAAAGAGCTGGGCATATTTAGCTACAGAAGAGAAGGCTGAGAGGAGACTGAGAGGAGTCATGATGGCCAAGTATAAATATATGAGGGAAAGTCATAGGGAAGAGGAAGCAAGCTTGTTTTCTGCTGCCCTGGAGACTAGGATGCGGAACAATGGCTTCTAACTACAGGAAAAGAGATTCTACCTGAACATTAGGAAGAACTTCCTAACTGTGAGAGCTGTTCACCAGTGGAACTCTCTTCCCTGGAGTGTGGTGGAGGCTCCTTCTTTGAAGGTTTTTAAACAGAGGCTGGATGGCTATCTGTCAGGGGTGCTTCCAACACTTATAATCAAAACGCAGAATGTAAAGGGCCAACCATACCTGGAGGTGCCACCATCCGCTGCCATTTTTGAAACAAACATGTTTTCAGACAATCTCGAGGACTTAAATTATATGTTTTATGCCTTGACATCAATTCTTGCATTGGCTCCAATATTACACACAACTGCAAAAGAAAAAAAACAGTGCAGAAATGTAAATTTAGAGTGAATGGTGTTATAGTGAAAAGCATCCTTCTACCCAGACTTGAAACTCAGGGTTTTTCCAGATTGGTAAATGTGATGAAAGGCTGCAGCATTTGTTGCTTTAGTTTTCAGTTTATTTTTTTAAAAAATTGCAATTATGTCTTCTTGTCTCAGACTATTTCTTGGCAATTCTCGCATCAGTTGCAATATTTTATTCCCACCTTGAGCACAAAAGGTTATTCTTCTCTTCAACTCTGTTACTTCTTTTAAAAGATTTTTTTAGTGTTATAGTGCTATAGTGCACTGGTGCATCAGTGGAATGGCATGATTCTAACATTTTTTTTAAACAGTCAGAGGACAACATTGTATTTCTCTTTCAAACATTGAGATATAACCTTTGAAAAAATGCAGACCTCCCAAAAACTGAACACGCATAGACAAAAGTGAAATAACTGGCATAGCCAAGCTAAAACAAGGGAATAGAAGGATGAGAATTCACATTTTTAGTATCTTTCTTTAGTTTCAAGCTTTTACTCTTTCCCTATAGCAAAGAAAGAATTGTGTCTCCACATTTTAATTCAAGACACTGTGGGGAATTCAGAATGTTCTTTGATTGCAGGAGCTACTGCAACTCCCACGTCTGACTGTATTTTCCCCAAACCTCTTCAGTATTTTGGTCATGGGAGTTCGGCCAATAGGCTGATCAGTAAACATATTCATGGGTTCCCTGCTGTTATATTAAGACTGCTGCCCATGCTACAACATGCTTGAAGTCATTTGAAAGTAATTAGAAATAAATATTTCACAATATATAATTACATATTGTTTTTGTGATTAATCACTATGCTTTATGTTCAGTTTGTAATAATGAAAATATCATATCAGATATTTACATTAGGATTCATAACAGTAGCAAAATAACAGTTGTGAAGTAGCAACAAAAATAATTTTATGGTCGGCAGTCATCACAACATGAGGAACTGTATTAAGAGGTCACGGCATTAGGAAGGTTGGGAAACACCGGTGTATATGAAGAGGGGGCACCTGATGATGTGCTGAAAAATAGAGTGCATCTACACTGCAGAATTATTGCAGTTTGACACCAGTTTGACTGCCATGACGTAATGCTATGGAATTCTGGAATTTAAAATTTTATAAGTTGTTTTGCCTTATCTGCCAAAAGATCAAACTGCAGCTCCAGGATTCCATAACATTGAGTTAAAGTGGTTCTTCATTTTAAATATTGTATTTGTTCCCATTTTGTTTTGTTTTTTACTTCAAAACAATATATTTACAGTGTGCATAGGAATTTGATCATTTTAAAAAGATAGTCCAGCCCTCCAATTGTCTGAGGGACAGTAAACTGCCCCGTTTTAAAAGTTTGAGGGCCCCTGCTGTAGAGCTTCATATTTCCGGGTTCAGAGATATGAATTGCAGAGGGTTGCAAGGTGTGTCTAAAATATGAGGCGAGCATTTCAGCTTCTGAAATCTTTTCTGGCATGGATTTTAATGTGAATGGACAAAAATCTCTCTTGTGTTTTCCCATTCACTGGCTGAACCACAAAACCCACCCTGCCAGCTGGTGCTCTGCTAGCAGCAGTAAGCAAACAAGCAGCAAGAAAGGAGGAAATCCCTCTTCTCCGGATCCTAATGCAGTGTGCCAGGATGACCTGGGAAATGTAGTTTTCCCAAAATTTATTTATTTTGAACATTTATATCCCGTCCTATCTTGACCTCCACAGAGGGACTCAGGGCGGTTAACAACAAAAGCATAAATATACATCTTAGATTTAAAAAGTATAAAACATTATAAAAACAGTAAAACATTAGAACAATCACCAGAAGTAAATTGTCATCCTACACACACGAGTCCATCAGGGTCCGTTAAACCATAGCTCTACCATCACATTGGTCTAGTCTGCAAAGGCCTGAACCCACAGCCAGGATTTCACCTTTTTCCAGAAGGCGAGGAGGGAAGGAGCAGATCTGATTTCACTTGGGAGGGAATTCCATAGCCGAGGGGCCACCGCAGAGAAGGCCCTGTCTCTTGTCCCCACCAACCATGATTGGGATGGTTGTGGGACAGCGAGCAGGGTCTTCCCAGACGATTTTAAGGTCCTAGGTGGTTCCTAGCGGGTGATACGTTTGGACAGGTAAACTGGGCCAGAACCGTTAAGGGCTTTATAGGCCAACGCCAGCACTTGAATTGTGCTCAGAAGCTAATAGGCAGCCAGTGGAGCTGACGTAGCAAGGGCATTGTGTGCTCTCGATATCCCACTCTCAATATCCCACTCCTCTGAGCAACCTGGCTGTCGAGCATTGGATTAGCTGAAGGTAAATGCCAGAGGTTCTTGGCAAAACTATATTTCTCAAGTGATTGTAGTGGCTTGTGACATAAATAGGAAAGGATAAAACCTCATTCTGCAATTTCAGGGTTACATGTCTTTATGGGATATAGAACACTGCATAGTATTACACCAATAAACAGAAACAAGGATGGAACAAGACTTCTCAGTTCCCTTCTCCTTCTTTCAGTAATACTTTGTTGGATCCAGAGTATGACCAAACACTCATCTGGACTGACAATTTGGATTTGCCTCAGAAATAAGGGAAGCAAATTCTTTCTTTGAATGGAAAAGGTACTCACTTTATTTTGCAAACCCATTGTACTGGGTGGCTTCCACATCAGACATTGGTAAATCTGCTCTGGATTTTAGTCTGTGAACACTGGTGGAGTTTGGGAGAAATAGACCTTGACATTTGGGAGTTGTAGTTGCTGGGATTTATAGTTCAGCTATAATCAAATAGCATTCTAAGCCCCACCAACAACAGAATTGAGCAAAACTTCCCACACGGAACCCCCATGACCAACAGAAAATACTGTGTTTTCTGATAATCTTTGGTGATCCCTCTGACACCCCCTCACAACCCCCACCCCAGAAGTCTCGACTCACAGGTTGAGAAACCCTGTCCTAACCAGTCTTCCCCAACTGTATGTTTTGTATTTTGGGAGTTGGAGCCCAATAATCTCAATGGCTCCAGATTGAAGGAAGTGGTCTTAATCAACAAGAATTTTCATCTAATGATCGGAACCAGTCTTCTTCGGTCTCAGATTTTAACTGATAAACTCCTTAAGCAGTTTCCACCATAAAGATCTATGGAGGTTCATAGCAACCTTGTTTAAAATATGAAAGTGTTTAATTAGAACTGAAAACAATAGTTATGAATAGAATCTCCCTATATATTTATTCTTAAAGAAACATCTTGTCACTTCCCTTGAAATTCCTCAGATGATTTGTGTGACTTGCCTCAAAATTTACCTGCTTGAGAAAAATTTCCTAAAATGAATGCCCCTCAGAGAAATTTCACTTTATTTGTTTTCTCCTTAAAATTTCACTGAAGTCTTACAAATGTTTAACTTGAGAGAAAAAAAATGTCAAAAATCCTGAAATGATATTTAAGGACCAGCTTGTCCAATATGAAACTGCTTGGTTGTTGTAGGTTTTTTCAGGCTATATGGCCATGTTCTAGAGGCATTCTCTCCTGATGTTTCGCCTGGATCTATGGCAAGCATCCTCAGAGGTAGTGAGGTCACTACCTCTGAGGATGCTTGCCATAGATGCAGGCAAAACGTCGGGAGAGAATGCCTCTAGAACATGACCATATAGCCTGAAAAAACCTACAACAACCCAGTGATTCCAGCCATGAAAGACTTCGACAATACATGAAACTGCTTGTTACTTCTGGTGTTCTTCCAAGGCCTTGCTCTGATTCCTCTGGGTTGTGAAGACAAAGCTGAGGATGCATGTGTGATATGGTCCAGGGCTTTTAAAGTAATTATACACAGATTCTCTTCTTTGCCTCAATGTCAGCATATTGTAAAGAAGTTGCCACCCCAAAGGAGTTTTGGAAGAACAACAAATTGTTCTTCTGCTGTGGGAAAGAAAGGTGTGATGTATCATAGCTAGTTTTAGGGAATCGGGTAGGGATAGCATATTGCTAAAGCGCCACAACAGTACATTCTAGTGTGCTTGTTAGTATCATTTTAAGTAACTTTAAGTATAACACTTGTTAAAAGCAGTGTGAAGGAATATAGACAGGACCTGTTAAACTAACATATATTATGGAGAAAGGGTGACCCACCCCCCACCCCCAGATTATTTTATTTAATTCATATCACATTTCTACAAATAGTAGATCTTAATACATCAACTAAAAGGAGCAGCAGAGGTGCAATGGGTTCAACTCTTGTGCCAGCTGAACTGCTGACCTGAAGGTCGGCAGTTCGAATCTGCAAGGCAAGGTGAGTTCCCATCTGTCAACTTCAGTTTCCCATGTGATGACACAAGAGAAACCTCCCACAGGATGGTAAAACATCTGAGCGTCCCCTGGGCAACGTCCTTGCAGACGGCCAATTGTCTCACACCTGTAGCGACTTGCAGTTTCTCAAGTCGCTTGACATGAAAAAAAAACATAAACTTTTCATATCACTGATTTAATACTACCACTCCAAACCATCTTTTAAAGTACAGTGGAAATTACTGTTAGTAGAATAGATATATTCAATGCATGAGAAATCAGCAAGGCGGGAAGGGCATCCATGCATTTTGATGTTCTTTTTATATGCATTTCAAGTACATATTCCTCCCCCTCCTCAAACCCCATCTAGTTAAAATCAGTGAAGGAGAGATTGATTTTCAAATTCAGATGGCTAACGCATATGACAAGTGAACTGACAATTAATTAACAGAAGTCTCTAAACATTTTTAAAGCTAAATATGTGGATGTCTGACATTACATTCTGAAAACCTGAGAAAAAACTGCTGTCCTTACATGGCTCAAAACAACCCCTCGTTCATTAATTCAGTACACAAGTTTATTACCAAATGCATCTTAAGGATGTAAAGACACCAAAAATAAGGTTCCTCTTGACTTACAATCTGTAAGTGGATCAAGGTTCATCAAATGTGGGTTTTTTGGGGTTATTTTTTCATATTCTGAAACGTGTACAAGAACAGATTTGTTTTTGGTGTACACAACAAATAAGTACTTTACTTTTCCTTTCTTCAACTCATGTATTGCACTTGTTTTTAATTCCTTACCATCAGCAAACATGTTCTTTACACGTGAGATGCACAATAAAGCTATGTAATTTTTCCAGTTCCGGGCTCCAGGTGGCAGAACTAACTCAGCAAAGGCAGCCAAAAAAGCCCACACTTGAAATGCTACGGCGGAACACAAATGTATCTGCATTCAATTTAATTAATTCATTTTACTTGGCCTTTGCATTTTAAGCAAGGAATACAGTGTTTTGGAGTCAAGTAAGATGTACGCCATATGGTGAACATATTCGGATCACTTTTGTAGAGAAAAATCTCTACTGAAATCTTAAAGCTGCAGAATTGAAAACTCAGAAAGGCATGAGTCTTTAAATCCTTAAGGATGGGGGATGGAAGAAGTTGCAAAGAGAGCAAACGGCATCTGTACACGTTGCTTTAATATAGTGGGGCAAACATGTGTTGGATCTTACTCTGATTACAAGGAAACTTGTATTTCTGTTAAATGGGAATCAAGGAATTTTTTGCCTTCGCTTATAAGGAAAAATATTAATACTCTTTCCATTGTTCTCTTCCAATATTAATACTCTTTTCATTGCACCACTAGAGACCACTGTGGTGCAATTGGTTAAACCCTTGTACCGGTTCTGAATGGGGTTACACTTCCCCTGGAATACTGTGGTTGCAGCAGCTTGAGAATGATCCTGGATCCATCTTTCCAAACATCAGCCCAAGTAGATGGGACTGTCAGGAGTGCTTACTTCCAGCTTTGGCTGATACATCAGTTGTGTTCCTTCCTAGAATTGAAGGACCTAAAGATAGTAGTGCATGTGTTGGTAGCCTCAAGGTTGGATTTCTGCAATGCACTTTAACTTAGGCTATTTCTGAAACAAGTTCAGAAACTTCAAATAGTTCAATACACGACAGCCAGATTAGTTACAGGAATATCTAAGAGTGAGCATATCACACCTATACTAAAGTCATTCCAGCCCAGCTTACCGGTCAGAACGTATCTCTCCTTATGAACCATTTAGGAGCTAAAGATTGTCTGCTCTCGATCCCGCCTTTTTCACATGCACGTCTGGTGGGGACAAGAGACAGGGCTTTCTCAGTGGTGGCCCCTAGGCTGTGGAAATCCCTCCCTAGGGATATTAGATAGGCCCCTCCCTCCTGACTTTCTTCCTGGCTCTTCAAGCAAGCTTTTGGAAGTGCAGCGTAATAGATAAATATGAAATTATGAAGAATGAACATGAAATGGCTAGATGTTGCTACTGGAAAACAAGTTTAACAGGACGACACTAGTGTTTATATGTTTTAATGGTTTTATATGGTTTTTATATTGTTACGCAGAATGTTTTTAATTGTATTTTTAATGAATGTGTGGCATTGAATTGTTGCCAATCTGTAACCCATTTTGAGTTGCCTTAGAGCTGAGAAAGGCGAGCTAAAAATACCATAAATAAATAAATACATACATACATACATACATTACATACATACATACATACATACATACATACATAAATTCCACTGGCTGCCAATTTGTTTCTAGGCAAAGTACAAAGTGTTGTTTTTGGCTTTTAAAGCCCTAAATGGTTTGGGTCCGGTTACTTTCAGGATTGCCGTCTCCCATATAATCCGTTCCTGTTCCTCTGGTTTATTCCAGCCTACCAGAACCCAACTGGAAACCATCACCCAGAGGACATTTCCATTGGCTATCCCAAGACTGTGGTACAACCTACAGGAAGTACTCTGACAGCTCAATCAGCTGTCAGACTTTAAGAGACAATTGAATACCTATCTCTTCTGGTAGGCCTAACCAGTCAATTTTTAACTATGACTTTTAAACTCATGTCTTGTGTTTATTGTATTTTAATCATCGTTCTGTGTATTTTATTCACAGAAATATGTTTTAATATATCTATTTCACATAATGTTTTATAATGATGTGTTTTAATTGTGTTGTATTCTGATTCCAGCCTCAAAGAGAGGTGAGTAATAATAATAATAATAATAATAATAATAATAATAATAATTGTCATTGGATATCTTTGTTTCAAAGCAGCAGCTGTATGATCATATCAGCAATGTTCTTTTACTACCTTTTGCAATTGTTTGGCTTTTCTAAGAATGGAAAAATAATGGTTTTGAACCTACCAGAAATTCCCATGCAAACAATATCTATAGGAAACAGCACGGGAAAAAGCTGCTTTCCTTGTATGCAATTTCCTCTCACTATCATGTGGCTTTGCTGTATGACATTTCCTTCCTCTCTATTGCTCCAAAAGGCAAACAATCCACTATTCAGCAGTTCTGACTCAAATCCTAACACCTGATGCTTCTGATATGCAAACTGCAGGCTTTTCCTATTTACGCAACAACAAGACCTTATCAGTTTACTGCTTTCCACTTTTGACTATAAAAATGCTGCTACAATTGTCACTTTTGACGTGGGTCCTTGGCAGCTTGCTCAGATTCGGAAGAACTCCAGAATGTTGCTCATCTTTTTAGGTCATCACTGATCCAAAACAAATGTACACTATTACATAAATGAAAGAATGAATGAATAAAAATGTAATATACACGCCATGAAACAGGCAGACATAAAGAAATTTGATCAACATACACTATAAAAGACAGTGGCTACAATACATTTGTGTTACTTATAACCCTCCATGCTAGCTTCTGATGCCTCTTTTTTACAGTTCCAGTCATGCTGTAAAACCAGGAGGATTATTGGAGTTCCTGATCATATAGAAAGAGTCCGACAAGCATGTAATTGGATGTCTAGCCACTATCTTTAGAGCTTGCGATGAAATGTTTCAGAAAGAAGGTTAGTTTGAGCAAGCATAGACTCATTGAATCAACTGCTGAATGGTGAGTTAATATGCAAATACTACTGGTTCCAAGGGTTTACTTTAATTCAAAATAAGAAGAATAATAGGATTCTGCTGCTCTCCTGAGTACACTATCTGCTTTGAACTGGATTATATGGCAATGTAGACTCATATAATCCAGTTAAAAGCAGATAATGTGGATTATCTGCTTTGATCATCTGGATTATATGGCAGTGTTGAAGGGGGCTGTACTGGGCTATAATCATAGGGTTGTATTTGATATTTAATGTCTTAACTGGCCTAAATTCATGGTAACTGAGGGTACAAGCACCTATTCTTACATGACAATTGTCTCCCTCTCATCGTATCTAATTCAGAAGCCCTTGCGCAGCTGCATCTTTAAGGGCAAGCTGTGATCTGCTAGAAATGTTGCCTACCTGGTGGTCTTTAGAGTTTGCAGAATGCCGTGGCTTTCCAATAGGCCATTCATTAAGGTGATTTTTGTGTATTTTTTCATTAGATGTTTTGAACTGGAGGAGCTGCTGATTTTATATTGTTTGCTACTGGCCATACACTTTGTCTGCTTATTACATTTTTATTCCATTCTTCCTTTGAGCTGTTCATGGCGGCATACCTGTTTAATTTCTAACCTTTTTTCCATTTGAGCTTATCACCAAATCATTGAGAAACTTATTATTTATTATCTATTATTTATTATTGTTTTACACCAATATTCATGACACAGATGTATAGTCAGTCTTCCACATTTTCTGGGGTTTGAAGCACAGGGGCCCACAAAAATTATAAAAAGCAAATTTTAAAATGCTAATATTTTTAACCTCAGAGAACACCTCTCTAAGTTCCCTAGCACAGTTCTATAGCCAACTTCCACTGAAAGTCTAACACAGAATAGCACTGGAAAACCTAGAGATTCCTAGAGAGAACATTTTAATCAAATCTGTAAATAATCAAATCTGCACAAGTCAAATCCACAAATGGAGAGGGCTGACAGATCATGAGGAATACCATTCCAGATGGAATTACAGGATGTCTAGCTACCAAAATTTTCCAATTCACCACCAACACTATACTACATTTTATACTAACTTGTCTCTTGGGAGCACTTAGAACCATAGAATCAGACGCAGACTGCGGCCAGGAAATTAGAAGACATTTACTTCTTGGAAGGAGAGCAATAACCAATCTCGATAAAATAGTGAAGAGTAGGGACATCACACTGGCAATGAAGATATGCATAGTTAAAGCAATGGTATTCCCCGTAGTAACCTACGGATGTGAGAGCTGGACCATAAGGAAGGCTGAGTCAAGGAAGATAGATGCTTTTGAACTGTGGTGTTGGATGAAAATTCTGACAGTGCCTTGGACCGCGAGAAGATCCAACCAGTCTATACTTCAGGAAATAAAGCCTGACTGCTCACTGGAGAGAAGGATATTAGAGGCAAAGATGAAGTACTTTGGCCACATCATGAGGAGACAGGAAAGCTTGGAGAAGACAATGATGCTTGGGAAAATGGAAGGAAAAAGGAAGAGGGGCTGACCAAGGACAAGATGGATGGATGGTATCCTTGAAGTGACTGGTTTGACCTTGAAGGAGCTGGGGGTGGAGACAGCTGACAGGGAGCTCTGGTGTGGGCTGGTCCATGAGGTCATGAAGAGTCAGAAGTGACTGAATGAATAAACAACCAAAAAATCATAGAATTAGAAGAGACCTCATGGGCCATCTAGTCCAACCCCCTGCCAAGAAGCAGGAAAATCGCATTCAAAGCACTTGCTTAGTTTCCCAATAGCCAAGATGGGCAAAGACTAAGAATCCAACTAGCTAGCTGCTTTTTGCAAGCCAATTGAAATATGATATGATGATAATGTGATACCATTGCTTTAAAATTAGAATTGATGTTTTAAATGACTTAGGACTTCATCCACAAGTGGGGGGAAAGCAGGGGGATGTGGAGGAAACTGTCTTACTTTGTTCTCTACCACCAAAGTTCATCTTCTTGGATGGCCAGCCATCCCATGTTATTTCTACATCTTTCCCTATCCCGCCCCGTCCCCAATTTAAAGTCGAGTAATACTTGGCTCTTGAAGATGCATTCTGGGCTCCATTTCCATACAATCCAGAAATGGAGTCCCACCGAGTTCCATACGTCATGTGATGGCCTTCATGGGACTCCTGTTTCTGAAGTGCATGGCAACGGAGCCCAGAATGCGTGGAATGGAATAATTAGAAACTTCCTCTTTGACTCTCCATCTACACCAGCACTCATTCACAAAGAAGCCAAAGACCTTTTTAAACTACAACTCTCATAATTCCACAGCATTGAGCCATGATAATTAATGTGAGGTCAAGCTGCATTTATTCTACAGCAAAGATGAATTCAGTGATTCGGTATCTGTCTCCCAACACACTTAAATCACACATAAAATAATAATAATAATAATAATAATAATAATAATAATAATAATCTTTATTTTACCCCACCACCATCTCCCCAATGGGGACTCGGAGCGACTTACATGGGGCCAAGCCCGAACAACAATTACAATAAAGAACGACTGAATGCAAACCAAAAATGCAAACAATAACAGTAAACAACATCATAATTACAAAAACATATGAATATACAACAATATAAAATTACAATAAACACAAACGCAGTGACAATGGGCAGGCCACATGCAATGGTTAAAAGTAGAACTAATTAAAACTGGTTAAAAAGCTCAGTGAGATAAAAGAGAGACAGATTGTTTGTGGAGGAGGGCTCATTATGGTGGGAGTTGTGGAAACAAGCTTTCCCACAAGGGGGAATATATACTCCAGTGATAGAACATTACACATGAGGGATAATGTGGGATTGAGTACCTATTCACCAAAGGCGCAACGGAAGAGCCAGGTTTTGAGGTTCTTTTTAAAAGTGTCTAGGGTAGGGTACATTGAGAGAAACCACAGAAACCATATCACTGTTTTAGCTATTGCAAATATCGGGTCACAGTCAAACTGAGAAGAACAGATACATGACTGAAATAAGTATGCACCATTTTGAGAGACTGAATGAAAAGAGCAAACCAACCCTATCTTTAATATTTCCATCTTACCTCATATAAATATTAACAGACCACAATGAAAACAGCAAAACTAACTCCCTACATACATAAATGTGTAATTCATAGTTAAATTAAACATTTGCTGACTGAAATTAGCCATTGTCCATTAATCAACTAAGTTTTTGTTGATTTGCTTTTTAGATATACTTACATTTTTCCAAGCCCAATTATAATCTACATACAAATAATAAAGCCAAAGAAGTAAGGCTATTCCCTGCTTACAAATCAAAACCCTGCAATCTGCTTCGATGGAATAAATCTCCTTCTAGGTCTCTATGAAATAATCTCATTTCTACACTGCAGCTCAGACACAAATGTCATGTTTTTCACATAACTGGTTCTATTTTTAGACTGAATTGCAGAAAACCTGTATTAATAAACGGGAGAAAAGTACAGTGGCTTGCTACATAGTAGTAGAAATATAGGGTTGTTTTTTTGTTACGGATCTATTGCTTGCTACCAGAACTCCTGAAGTACACCTACTCCAAATATTAATAATCTTCCAAACCCTTGGCAATATTGTTAATTTCTGGGGGGTGATTTTGATCTCAGCATCAATATGTTTTCATTTACATTACCAAAATCAAATATTGCTTGAATAATGATAAAACACCTCCCTCGTAGTCGAATAGAAAGCAACATTGAGATTAGTGGGCATTTCATGCAATCAAATCTTGTCAATTTCAAAAAGGAAAGAATGAAATCTTAGGGTCTTTAAAAGATTAATAACACAGAACTAATTCAGGATAATGGTAAATGGTGTATTAACCATGAATTTGAATTACTCTGGTTCAAATGTTACCTTCGCCAGGAACACCTTTCTCTCCCACCTTTCTGGAATTGTTTGTTTTGTCCTGCAACTGCAAATAGACTCTTTTTGTAAAGAACGTAAGTTCCGAGTTCTTTCAGGGATATCTATTTTTTTAATCTCCTTTACTTCATTATAAACCCCTAGATTCATACCCGGTGGCCAGATGGATGTTTACATAAACATACTTAAACTGCAGTAAAAGTCCATTTTAGGTTACATAAAATAAGCAGCAATTACTGGGAAATGGAACTTTTTAATTAAATGTATTTGAAGGAAGTAGGGATTAATGATTTTTAAAGTAGGAGAGTATTTAATGCTTACCACCATGGATCATCCTGTACCAATGCTGTATCGCTGCTATTTATCAGTGGTGTTTCCTAGTATTTGTTACTTTCGGTTTGGACAAATTGTGAACCAAATTGGGATGACTCAAACAACTCTGAGAAATGTGGAGAACTGTGGGGAAAAAATAAACATTCCTCTTGTTGACGAGCCAAGACCCCCCCCCCCCGAAGACTTTTAGTTCACCAAGGGTTAACAAATAAATATATTATTTATTTGTTAACTATTTATTTGTCTTCAAACACAATTTTAGCTGTAAACCCTAAAATCTATCATGTCCAACTCTTTAATAAATTTGATCTATTTTTCATGACTTTTGTGTATTTTTTTCCTGTGTACTATATGTATTTCTTATATATAAAATGTATAAAACATCTTTATAAAATGTAGTAGGTTGTAGCCCTGAAACAGTCACCTCTTCATGACCCTGCTGAGATGATCTCTTGAGAACAAGAAAGTTGGGCAAATCCCCCTGACCATTTCCCAGACCAGATAATTACAAAAATCCATTTATGTTTATGCAGAGATAGGTGACTTCCCATGTCAGCCCAGATAAAATAAATCCTGTTTGTCTAGTTATATGGTTCATTTGAAGCTGAGGTATTACTGCCCGCAGAAACAGAAGCTCAGAGGATGTGCATGTGTTAAACCTCTTTATTGACAGCCCTCTCAGCCAATCCCAGCACGGATCCTAGCCAGCCTCTTTTCTGGCCAATCAGGGGAGGGAGCGGGAAAATGGAATAGCTGTCAGAGCTGTTCATGTATGTTAATGTGTGTACACTTTGAAGCATCTGCTTGTACTTGCATTCCTTTTGGTTGAATTGAACAAATCTCTGTTGCTTGTCTTGAACCTAGTGAGTGTTTCTCTGTCCTGGCCCATTCAATTTAGCTTGTGCTCACTAGGCACAAATCCTTTTATCCACAGTCCTATCCACTAGGCTTGGGTAACCACAGAAAAATTTGGTTCTAAACTCGTTTTGTTTTTAGGGGGCCCTTGCGTTTCTTTTTTTTAATAATTCCGAAATTTTCCTTTTAAAAATTTCGAAATATACGAAATTTCGTATAATTACGAATCGATTCGTTAATGGCGGACGCGATTGCACAATATGCTAAAAAAACCTCCAAATGGGACAGGGGGAACTTCTGAAGCTTCCCTCTCCCTCTGTTGTTGACTGTTGGTGTGATAAAACAAACAACAACTATAAAACTTGCACCAGACATGCCAAAATAATTACGAAATAATTACAAAATAATTACGAAATAATTACAAAATAATTATGAAATGATTACAAAATAATTACGAAATAAATTGAAAAAATTGTTTCGAATCTAATTTACTCCTCACACTATTCCTGCATGGCTCACTATTGGATCATAAGCTAATTTAAATACGAATTAATAACAAATTACAAAATTAATGAACGAAACCACCCAAGCCTACTATCCACTTATATCCCCATTCCAAAAAAGGGAAATGCTAAAGAATACTTAAACTTTCATACAGTGGCCCTTATTTCCAATGCCAGTAAGGTAATGCTCAAGACTCCAGCAATACATGGAGCGAGAGTTGCCAGATATACAAGCTGGGTTTAGAAAAGGCAGAGGAATGAGAGACCAAATGGCCAATATCCGCTGGATAATGGACAAAGGCAGGGAGTTTCAGAAAAACATTTATTTCTGTTTTATTGAGTATTCTAAAGCCTCTGACTGTGTGGTCCATAATAAATTGTGGCAAGTTCTTGGTGGTATGGCAATACCAAATCACCTTGTCTCTCTCCTGAGGAATCTGCATAAGGACCAAGTACCAACAGTAAGAACTGACTATGGAACAACAGACTGGTTCAAGATTGGGAAAGGTGTACGGCAGGGCTATATACTCTCACCCTACCTATTCAACTTGTATGCAGAACACATCATGCGATGTACGGGGCTTGAGGAATGCAAGGCTGTGGTAAAAAATGCTGGAAGAAACATTAACAACCTTAGATATGCAGATGATACTACTTTGATGGCTGAAAGCAAGGAGGAGCTGAGGCGCCTTCTAATTAAGTTGAAAGAAGAAAGCGCAAAAGCTGGGTTGCAGCTAAACATAAAAAAACAAGATTATGGCAACAAGAATGATTGATAACTTTGAAATAGAGGGAGAAAATGTGGAGGCAGTGACAGACTTTGTATTTCTAGATACAAAGATTACTGCAGAGGCAGACTGCAGCTAGGAAATCAGAAGACGCTTACTTCTTGGGAGGAGAGCAATGTCCAATCTCGATAAAATATTGAAGAGTAGAGACATCACACTGGCAACGAAGATCCGCATAGTTAAAGCAATGGTATTCCCCATAGTCACCTACGGATGTGAGAGCTGGATGATATGGAAGGCTGAGCGAAGGAAGATAGATGCTTTTGAACTGTGGTGCTGAAGGAAAGTTCTGAGAGTGCCTTGGACCGCGAGAAGATCCAACCAGTCCATACTTCAGGAAATAAAGCCTGACTGCTCATTGGAGGGAATGATAGTAGAGGCAAAGATGAAGTACTTTGGTCACATCATGAAAAGAAAGGAAAGCTTAGAGAAGACAATTATGCTGTGGAAAATGGAAGGAAAAGGAAGAGGGGCCAACCAAGGGCAAGATGGGTGGATGGCATCCTTGAAGTGACTGGCTTGACTCTGAAGGAGCTGGGGGTGGTGATGACCGACAGGGAGCTCTGAAGTGGGCTGGTCCATGAGGTCACAAAGAAGTGCAGCAGGTGGCCTTCTAGCTCCAGCATCCCCCAGGGATCGAAGCATTTTGGCGTCAAATGCCCTGTAAGGGGCCTGGTGTGGCAGTTTGACTAGGTTTTGCCCTCCCATGGAAAGTTTTTTGGAAAACACAAAAAGAAAACTGGAAGCAATCGCTTCCTATTTTGAAAAGAAGGCATTCCTTGAACCTAAAAATATGACAAAAATGCTCCCCACACTCTAGAGGATATTTGGTGGTATTTTTTCTGCATTGATGAGAGTATGAAAGAGAGAGAGAAAGAGAAAGAGCATGCTGCCACCCAAGGTCTCTAGATGTGTAAGGTATCCTCCTCGCTTCCTACAATGGCCTTAGAGAGGAACCATAGAAGTTCTTCTCTCAATACGGATTAGCATGGCAATCTTTTTGTCTGCGTAAAATGAGAATTACATTTAGATGGTGCTCTGATTTACAGCCATTTCTTTGTCTTCAAACACATAGTTCAAAAGACAAACTTCACAGCATTCATAAAATTTTACAAGCAAGAAAAACAAAAGATGAACTGATGAAAGTGACCTTCAATCACAAAAGAAGTTACAGAGCTCTCGAGTAAAATCCATTAGAGAACTATTCAATTCTCCTTGCCTGCTGGAATATACAGGGTGCCTCAAAAGCCTCCATATATTAACAAACTCATATTATATTTCACATTACATTATATTTTTTATATTTAAGAGCTGTGGTACAAGGAAAAGATTAGAAACGTGGATCATTTAAAAAATGCATTTGAGGTGTAGTTACTTGCATAACAACTGATATCTTGGGAAACATATTTATTTATTTATTTATTTATTTATTTATTTATTTAGAGCTTTTATAACCCGGTCTTCTCGACCTCCGAAGAGGGACTCGGGCCGGCTAACAGCAGAAAATTCATACAGACATAGAATAAACATGTGGGAGAGAAGACAGTTGTTTGCAGAAAGTGATGGCCGATATGTAGAGAATATGTTGTAAAATTTTGTAATGGATAAAAAGGTACATTTAGCTACAATTTCCTATTTTCCCTATGTATGGTGACTTTTGGGACACCTGGTAACACAAGTTGTGCATCCACCCTCTGAAATACTCCAAAATTGTTTTCTAATGGTTTAGTGTACACAAAATTTGTTTAATGCACAAAATTATTAAAATATTATATGAAATTATCTTCTGTTATGTGTATAATGTGTATATAATTTCACAATTAGACTTGGGTCCCTTGTCAGTAGAATAAAGCTCTTCTATCTGATGTACAGTATATAAGTTGCTTGTAATGGGTATGTATCATGTGCATTGGATAATGGACATTTTCATGTTTAACCCAGCTACCTGTTGCTTTCCTATTGGCTGCTAGGAAATGGCACTTTCTTATATTAGCTTGGAAGTTTTATCTTCACCTAGTACATGTATGGCCTTCAGCTGCTGAGGGAGTTTATCGCTACCAATAGCTACAATGCCATTCTCTGTCTCGAGAGCTGAGATGAATAGCAAAAGTTGGGTCATGAGACATTTTAGACCACTGTGGGAAAAATCTGTGCAAGAGGAACAGGTGTTGCTTATTGAAAAATATGATGAAAGCCCATAAAATAATTGAATTGTTTTACCTATAAAAGTATTGTACAGTTATTCAGACCTAACAATGTAAGTTGCACTGTGATCCACTCTATTTTCATAAATAAAACTTGAAGACTTTGAGAGCTTTTGCTTTTTGAACTGGAATTTGTTTGTACATTACAGCCTTATCTCCAAGATAAATCATTATGTATGTATGTATGTATGTACATATATTTCTCGTCCTAAGATTTCAGATCAGGAATACTCAAGGTCAGCTTCATGAAGGATCTGCTATTGTTCAGGCCTCTGCTAACCAAGGGGTGGTGCTTCCAGACAGCACCAAATCATGGATTTTAGTCAGGGGCAAAAACAAACAAACAAACAAACAAAAGGGATCTGAGAAGAGGTCAACCTGTTGGTCCCAGGATTTCTGCCTCCATCATCCATACTTGCTGCTTTTTCCTGGGATTTTGCAGTTCCCAAGTTGGCTATTGAGAGATGCCTGCTGGAAATGTCAGCATTTTTTAAAAAAGTAGGACGCTGCTTTGGGAAGAGATGATATACAAGGTAAGAATAAAGAAAATGAAACAATCAGGACTTTCCAACACTGACAAAAACAACTACACTTTCCTCAACATCTTGCTTATTCTTCTTAGGTCTCGGTGATGTTTAGTATCTTCTTGCATTAGAATAGAATAAGAAAGAATATTTCCAACTTCTCACATTGTAATTTCTATTCCTGATCCTACCAGAAGGTTTTCAGCCACAAATAGACCAAGTTCATCTGTCTGGGATGGTGCTAGCCCCCAACCATTCAGATCTCTTTCTACATTCCTTCCTGGTCCTACAAGGGATGTTTCTGTTTGCTCTTCATCCATTTTCAGGACATGAATTCACTCTGGCAATAGCTACACACATAGAAGTGTGTCAAGCTACCCCTTTCTTGTAAAGCTTAGAGAGGGCCCAAGGAGGCACTAGCAGTTATAGACTTATTTTCTTTGTCAATAAAAACTGTTCAGTTTGTTAAGTGAAGTGGATAAGCAAGTTTATTCTTGGAGCAAGAGAAAGCACAGTTCTTCTGAAAATACCAGGGTTGTTTTCTTCCAGTTTTGTTATTGTGATGAACACGTCTTCCTGACCCTAGGCAGAGTGCTAGTAAAGAGGATGGGGGAAATTCCCTGAAGTACTTCCAGGCTGGTTGTTGAACCAGAAGAACATACAAAGCCCAAATCTGTAGATGTAGCTCAATGTAATCTTCTTTGATATCAGGTTAAAACAACAAGGCTGGGAAAAACAGCAGACCAGTGAAATGCTGTACCAGAGTGAAGGGAAAGAAAAGGAAAGGAAAGGAAGAACGACAACAAGGGGGGAAATCAGCAGTAATCATGAGAATAAATGTAAATGAAATGAGATTCAATGTACAGGCAGTGATGTTCAAGATAGGTTCTGTAGGTTTGTTCTTAAGTTCAATTTGTCTGTAAGCCAGAACAGGTACATTTTATAAGTGTAACTCCAGCCAAAACTATATATTCTCGAGCTTTGGATAGCACAGGGAAGAGTTAGCACCCCTGTTGTGTTTATTTTGCAGTTTGTATCCTTATTCAGAAGATTTCACCTGACTTTCTGTCCCTGTGATAATTGGATTTTGAAAAAAAAATCTCTTGGTGTGGAAACAAGAATTGGTGTAAAGCTTCAATGGAGACACCTTTCCCCCATATAACTCATCCAGGAGAGAATTTCCCTTTTTAGGAGTAGCTTTCTCTCATGTCTCTTGTCTCACCCAATTATTAACAATGGCTCGTTTGTAACTTGGATGTTTGTAACTCAAGGACTGCCTGTACATGAACATAAAGAGCACAGTAAATTGAGTGGCCTCCAACACTATCAACGAAACTAGCACAGTCAATTCAGGAAAAGAGATTATGATGTCCCATCTACACAGCCACATGATCCAGTTTCTGAATCCAGATTATCTGCTTTGAACTGGATTATATGGTAGTGTAAACTCAATGGATTATCTGATTTGATAATTTGGATTATATGGCAGTGTAGAAGGGCCTTAATCAGCAAGATAGGTGGTGCCATCAACTGAAGTGTCAGTGTAGAAGGGCCTTAGTCAGCAAGATGAGTGGTGCCATCAGCTGATGGGTGGTGCCATCAACTCTGTCTTAGCCAAAGGACATCAGAGAAAGAAAATGGAGGATGACTCTACTGATAAAGAGAGATAATGGGCAGTAGCATATGAGATGGATGAGTATACCAACAATGGAAACTGAATAATGTCAACAGTTGTGGGAATGGGGCATGGAGGTTGAGGGTGACGAGAGAGTCAAGGCAGCTGAGCAAGTTCCATAACATTTTAAAATGCTCCATAATAATAATAAAAAATCAAACTAGTTGGTATGTTCAAGAAAGTACTGCAACGTTTAACAGTATGGATGATGGGATAGGAACACCTCTATACACTAAGGCTAATGTATCTGAGCCTTAGCCTGCAACTTTTAACTGTGCTGAACCCCCTTTAATAATTGCTGCAGCACTTGGTGGTGGTGTGAAGCTGCATTTAAAGTTTCAGTGTAGATTGGGCCTCAGTGTGCCAGTTGAAGGCTACGAGAGCCAGTGGTTTGAGGAACTGGTATCTCAGGGCAATATCAGTTCCTCAGGGAGACACCAGTTCCTCAAACTAGGGGTCTAGCTTGAGAAACTAGATCCCTACTAGTTTGTACTAGGGGTTTTCTCCAAGACCCCTAGTTTTGTACAAGAGTTAGGAAGTAACTGTTTTTGGTTGTACTACTGTGAAACTTTCCCTCTAATATGAATTTAGTGCATTTTAAATAGCTAGCAAATGTCTTTTTATTTGCTCTTGAATTTCTTTGTGCTATATTAGTTTTAATTCCGATCTTAGTGCTAAATGCATTACTGCCTTTCTACTTGTATTTTTTAATTAAGTCAGTCTCAGAGTCCTTCTGGGCTAAATAGATGGATACTGCACTAAACATTAACAGTGGTTATTTTGTCTTTTGGTGCTAAGATGCTTCCCCTTTCAAGCACTTTAAAAGAGAACTGTGCTGGTACGGCTGTATCAGAAGCTCCAACTTTATTTTCTTTCTGTTATTTGTTTGCAGTCATAGGGCAAGCCTTCTGTCCATCATAATTAAGCTTTGGTTCTGCCCCTTGTTCAGGGCTCTGGGAGGGAAAGGAGCCATTTTTTGGGCAGTATCACATAAGGAAGCTAAACTGTAGGACGTAGACCAGCTCGTCCCGTAGAAAAGCTTCTTTTCTCAAGAACATCCAGGGAAACAGAAACAGAAATTCCAGGGAAAAGGTCCCAAGTCTCTGGCTGAGAGCTCACAGCCTCACAGCCTCACAGCAATCAGAGGGAAAACAGCCCTGAAGTTCTCAAATAATTCTCTGAGGGAGGACAGCACTACAGATCCACGGAACTCCATCTGAAATATCTACAAGCATCGGCTGGTAGGTCTACTCGATACCCAGATGCATTTGGAATCGGTAGTAGGACCCACACCGATGAGGCATAGATAGTAAACAGCCTGGGAGAGGTTAAATAGGGTTTTTTCCCTACAGAGAAAGTTCAGTTAATCAAAGTCAGGTGCCAGTCCATTGAGGACTAGACTAAGAAAACCTTGAAGTGTTGTTTGAAGCATTGAAGATTTGTTGTTTGATCCATAATAAAGACTTTGTTGTATCATTAAAGACTCTAAAGACCATCACTTCAGAAAAATCCCTAAGAACCTCTCTTTGAGGCGCCATGGCTTCCCGCTGGGCTTAAAGTATATGTCCTATAGAAAAGACAGGTGTTACAGGCCCAGCACAGAACAAGATCAAATCTGGATCTCAATGGTCTCAATCTAGATGATAAATGCCATGATTTACTTAAGAAAGTTGACAACAGAGCGTTCCCAGTGGCTAACATTGATACAGCTCAGTTTCAGTTTGAGCAACTGAAGAAGGCAGAAGCCAAAGCATTTTGCTAATTCATTTCTAACGTTATATTTGCTAATTACCATGTATGTGCATGGATAAAGTTCATTTTTATTTTGAGTAACTCAATAAAGTGCACGTCAAAACAGTTTGCTAATTTATTCAAAAAGTTCTGTTTGTTAATCATTCTCACAAGCATGCTCTCTCTCACAGACACACAGAACTGCCTATAAAACTACAGATCAGGACCAATGGTTGCTACTAGATCTCCAAATCTGTACTTAGTCTGAACTTCAACATTCTTAACCTGTTTTGGAGATGGGGTTCAGCATCCTTGATAGTTTTTTTCAGTGTTAAGCTACAAACCTAGGGGAGATCAATGGGGCCAGAAAGATAGAAGCTGCCAGTTGCAAATGGATGGGATGGATGCAAGAGTTAAGGTTAATCTTAAAGTGAGACTGGATATTCATTTATAAAAAGATGTTGCAAATCTATGATGACAGCGGCAAGACGTTATATGCACAAGAGATGGGAATTAATCATTTGTCCCAATGGAAGAAGAATGTCTGAGGGAAATCTTTGAAACAGCGAAAGCCCCTTCTAAACTTTTGGAAAGGCATCCACAACCTTTTAGGAAAACCAGAATCTCCATAGTCTTTTGGAAAGGATGATCTCAGGAGATTAATTGACATTCACACCAGGCCCGTAGCCAGGATTTCGATTTTGGGAGGGGGGGGGGGGGAGGCTGTGTCTGAGTGAAAGAGGTCTACCCTAGCAAACCTTTTGTATCCTTACCCCAATACCCCCCATGCATATGGGATATATTGAGCATGGTGATCAGATTATGATATGAATAAACATAACAGTTTAAATAATGCAGCAGTAAGGCCTTTTCGCGAACCACCATGAGAATTTCGGGGGGGGGGGGGGCTGAAGCCCCTCGACCCCCCCCCCCCCCGGCTACATGCTTGATTCACACCATTTACTTTTTGTAAAGTATGATCTTCCTAAGAAGAGCTAAAAACTCATTTTAGTGAATCTTCTCTTTGATGATGTATATCCACTAGTATTCATGCAAGGCAAATTAGGTTTCTCAGTTGTTAGACTGATAAACTTGATTCTCTTTGAACTGTTAGGAACAAATATATACCAATGCACAAAATAAATAGCAGATCTTCTGACGTGTTATTTCAGTTGCCCAAAAAACATCTACTCTACCATAAAGTATATTTGGTTTTAAATCATGCTTTCAAGAGACAAAAAGTAGTCTTTACTAAAAAATAACATAGTTGGTTTACTTACAAACTTCATGTATTCAGCATACAGGCACACTGCTTATCAGTTGAAAGTTCTCTAAGGCACTCTGTTGCAGTCTTTTCTCTATCTTATGTCTAAGATAGAGATTGTGGTGCAGCTGGCTGAGTGTCAGCTGCATTAAGATCACTCTGACCAAAAGGTCATGAGTTCGAAGCCAGCCCGGGCTGGAGTGGGTGTCCAGCCATTGTGTAGCCCGTTGTCAACCTTTGCAACCCGAAAGACAGTTGCATCTGTCAAGTAGGAAAATAAGGGACCACCTTGTGTGGGAGGCTAAATTTAACTAATTTATGAGGCCATAAAGAAAGAAGACTCCGGGGAATGTGGAATGCGGAAGAACTTCATCGGTGTCGTTGATGGACGATGAAAAGCAGCAGCTCCCCTGGCGGCCAGAAAAAAGTTAAATAGCCTTTGTCTGTTAAATGTTGTTTGTCAAACTGGCATTGAATGTTTGCCATATGTGTGTTTACTGTAATCCGCCCTGAGTCCCCTGCGGGGTGAGAAGGGCGGAATATAAGAACTGTAAATAAATAAATAAATAAATAAATAAATAAATAAATAAATAAATAATGTATAACAAACACTGACTACACAAAACAATGCCTAATGCATACTGACACTACTTCTAAAATGGAGTCTCGGTCTGAATAGTCCCAGATCTGGTCACATGGTCTGCAGTCCCTCCCACAACATAGAGTTAAGAGAAAAACTGCATACCAATACACACATATAATATAGTAAGCAATCTGAATTATATACACAACAAATACTTAGTATAGGAGGCTTGTAGAATTCACTACTTCCAACATACACTGCCATATAAAACCCAGATTATCTTATGTGAACTGGATTATATGACACTGTAGACTCATATAATCTAGTTTAAAGCAGATAATGTGGATTAACTGCTTGGATAATCTCAATTATATGGCAGTGTAGAAGGGGCCTAAGATTGACAAATTGACTATTTTGATAAGTATGGGATTTATGAATAAGTAGTGTTGCCAAAAGCAGAAGTGTGGCCACACTATCTTTAAAGGGAGTTGACTAATAAGGGATAACAACCATCAGATACAGAGTGAGATGTGTGCTTTTTTTAAAAGATAGTTGTTTAGTTGTAGTTGTTTAGTTGTAGTGGACATGTTATGTAATTTTGGTAGTTTTATACATCTAAATTGTATATTTCTGGAATAAAAGAAATATTATGGAAGGGTTGACTACAAGAGTTGACATCTGTCACATGCATATTCTGTGAAAGAATCTGATGAAGACCATTAAGAAAAGTCTATAGATCTTTAATTTAAAATTCTTCTTTATTTTCGTGGTTTTTTTTAAAAGCAGAGATGTAAAAAAATAAATGTGTCCTAATTTGACATGAAAAACTCTTCTCCTGTTCTAGGAGCCACAAAACTGATTAGCATTTACTTTGGGTTTGTCACAGAGCCTATGACTAAGCTGAAATAATTTTCTTCATGCTACAAAGAATTAAACTGCACAATAAAAACAAGATTTTTGTGCATGTAGTATGGCATTTCCATAGTGAGAAAATAGCTCAAGGGAATGGGGAAATTAATTTCAAGAAATTGGATTTTTGTGGTACAAAAGACTTCAAAATGACTGAAAAGCTGTGGGGATACTGGGATAAGAGGAAAATATACTCACTGACTTTGACAGAAGCGGGGCTGAACTCTATTAAGAAAATTAAACTTCAAATGTTGCGATATTGGAGCAGCTGTAGCCTTAGAAAAAGAGGGAAATTGGAGGATTTCAAACAGCCACTTTCCATTTTACTTGTGCTGCTTTGTGTCAAATCGTACCTGGACAACTTTCTGTGCCAACAGAGATAGATTCAGATGCAAAGGTTTGGATCTTCACAAAAGCAGTAAAACGAACATGAAATGAGGTGCTGGAGTCCTAAGGTATTAAAAAGGAGTGTAACACTTGAGACTGTGGATAGAGATCAAATGGTTGGATATATTACCCTAGTTGCGGGGCGGTTGGGATAGAACACATATAAGCAAATGTCAGAGGAAATAGGACTAGTTTAGAACTTTTCTCTTGAAAATGATTGCCTTATATTTTAAATGACAAGGGAAATAGTGTAGACTGAGGGAATTTAACAAATAACAGATGAACTTGTTTTGCCCCCTTCAAGCTATACTGCCTTATGCTGCTACATGTGTAGACCAAGCTTAGGACCTTCAGCCATTCTTTGACCTAAACCTATTGTAGTGCTTGGGCACAATTCAACCAAACATCAGTCCTCCCTAAAAGTACCATATCTATATAAATAAAAATGTAATGTTTGTTTGTGGGATTAACATAACTCAAAAACCACTGGATGAATTGACACCAAATTTGGACACAATACACCTATCAGGCCAACAAGTGGCCATCACCATAAAAATACTGAAAACACAGCAGAAGGGACTTAAAAAGCCAAACCCCCCCCCCCCCAAAAGATGCTATAGCGCATGCACAAAAATGACTCACCCTGGCAAACAAAGCACACAATAGCATATCCACACACTCTTTTGGACCACAGCTCCCAGCATCCCCTAGACCAGGCCCTTTAGGAGAGGACAATGATCCAAATGCACTGCTTCCCAGCTGCAAGCTTTCTTCTCTTTCGATTTCTTTGAGAGCATCTCAATCCCTGCATATTTCCAAATTCCTATTCCTTGACTGCAATTCCCAACAATCTTCCAGATAGATAAGATAGATGGATTGGATCGAGATAGATAGGTAGGTAGGTAGGTAGGTAGATTGATCAGGAGGACTGCTGGGAGTTGCAGTCCAAGAATAGGTAGAGAAGGAAGAAAGGAGAGAAATAAAAGGGAAAGAAAAAGAGAGAAGGAAGCTCTTCTTTGCTTGTACTTTCAAAGGAATTAAACTAACATTAAAATATATATTATATTAAAAGGTTTAGTACTGTTCCATCATCTGGGCAGAGGCCACAAGGTGGCACTAGAGAGAGAGAGAAGGATAGTTCATGGGGGGGGGGGGGTTGAAGGAGAAAAACCATTTTGCTGGTTATTCCCCCTCCCCATTTCCCATTTCATAAATTATGGGGACATGGGTGAGGGGAAGAACAGGAAAACAGAGGATGGTTTTCCTCCTTCAACCTGTCCTCCACCCCCATAAAATGGACTATCCTTCTCTCTCTAGCTCCCTCTTTTAGCATCTGCCTGGAACAACATTTAAAGCAGTGGTTCTCTATCTTTGGGTCCCCAGATGTTTTGGCCTTCAACTCCTAGAAATCCTAACAGCTCGTAAACTGGCTGGGATTTCTGGGAGTTGTAGGCCAAAACACCTGGGGACCCACAGGTTGAGAACCACTGATTTAAAGTTTTAGTTTTTATGCATCCATTATCCAGGGGGTCTGGACCAGCTCTTTCCTGTTTTTCTTCTGTTAGCAGAATTTTTTTTTATTCAAATAGGTCTTGTTCAATAATCTGAAGTTATGTAAAAAGCGTTTACAATCCAAGCAGGTGATACTTTAAAACAAAAAATGCAGTTGATTTTATTTTCATTTTTTTAAAAAAGTTGTTTGTTTTGGTATCACATTTGTTTGTTTTCTTTAATTAGCTTACTCTGCTAGCTTTTGTTTTAAAGATTTATTTTATAGTTAGCTGACTTGGGGCCATTTTTAAAAAAAATGAAAAAAGGAGGAGAAAAGAAAAGGAAATATCTGCATACAATTTGAATAAATTGCCTTATAGGAAAAGGTTCAGCCATAACCAGCCTAAGTACCAGAGTGTCAGAAGCCACACTTCTATCCAAATGAAGGTTGTCTGCCACTTTAACGCATTACACTGTCTAGACAGCATATTTTAAGTCCTGCCAGATTTCAGCCATACAAAGGAAAGGTGACAACGTTTCTTGCATTCCTGGACTGCCCATGGTAATCCTGCATGTTTGTAAATGCAATGCTCTGTATGAATTCAGTCTCTTAAAGAGCCAAGGTTGGATCTACACTGCCATATAATCCATATTATCAAAGCAGATGATCCAGGCTGTCAGGATTATATGAGTCTACACTGCAATATAACCCAGTTCAAAGCAGATCATTTGAATTTCATTTGGCCATTTAGATGGGGCCCAAGACAGCGGAAAATGTCTGTCCCTAAAGGCTAAAGCCCCATCTACACTGCCATATAAAATCCAGATGATCTGCTTTGAACTGGATTATATTAGTCTACAGATGGTGCCTGATGTCTCAGAAAAGGAATTTGATATGTGTATTTATGATGCAGTTTTCTGACTTAAACCCCAACCTACTGGACAGCAGCACATTTCCAAAGTAAGGGGACAGGAGATATGGCAAAAAGGCTAGACATTTAATGGAAGGTTTTGTGAATGTCACTATTAACTAATATGGATTCATAATGCATACTTAAAATATAAATGGCCTAAATCCAATTCTGAATTAGACATGCTTCAGTTTATTGAAATAAAGCAGCTTCATTATCCCTACCAGTACCAATTTCCCATGTTCAAAGTGGTTTAATTAAAGCTTGGGAAGGGAGAAGATGGAAGAGAAACACCATTCATATTACCCATCTTTTATAGCAATATATCACATGTGTTGCCATGTTGCTTGATACTTTTTAATGCCTTTTTTGTTGTTATTGTGGGGTGGGATGAGGGAACAATCTAAAATGAGATTGACCTAAAACATGAAAAGATCCCCTTAGAAATAGTTACTTTTTACCTAAAATGAAACATTACATCTTTTACTATTGCCAAGCATTATGACAAAGAACACTCTATGGCAGGCCTGGGCAAACATCGGCCCTCCAGGTGTTTTAGGAATTGTGGGAGCTGGACTCCAAAATACTGTAGTGGGTTGCTGTAGTAAATTGCCACCAAGTTGACTTTGACTTATGGGAACTCTAGAAATGAGATAGCCCCATGTCACCCTATCATCAACAGCCCTCATTCTCTAGTGTGATGAGGTCTCATGGCCTTACAAAGAAGGTTGCATTTACACTGTAGAACTAATGCCGTTTGACACTACTTTAACTGTCATGACTCAATGCTATGAATCATGAGCACTGTAGTGTTACAGTGTAGTGGGTCTCTCAGTGGCTTTCAATGCCATTAACCATGGTATCTCTCTGGGCCGGCTCTCTGGAATGGGTCTTGGGGTCACTGCCCTGCAGTGGCTCCGCTCCTTCCTGGAGGATCATACCCAGGTGGCTGTGCTGGGGGACACCTGTTCGGACCCCTGGCCATTGACCTGTGGGGTCCCACAAGGTTTGATTTTATCCTCCATGCTTTTCAATATCTACATGAATCCGCTGTGTTAGGTCATCTGGAGTTTTGGAATTGGGTGTCATCTCTATGCAGATGACACACAACTCTACTACTTTTTTCCACCTCAATCCAAGGAAGCTCCCCGGATCCTGGACCAGTGCCTGACAGCTATGATGGGCTGGATGAGGGCTAACAAGCTGAAGCTTAATCCAGACAAGTCCTCCTGGTCAGTCGCGAGGCCGATCGGGGTATAGGGTGGCAGCTGCGACTATACCTCGAAAAGTCTGACTTGACCACAGTGGTCCATGCTTTAGTTACATCTAGAATGGATTATTGCAATTCACTCTACGTGGGGCTGCCATTGAAGATGGCTTGGAAACTACAATTAGGGTAATGGTCGGCAGCCAGATTACTAACGTGGACTAGCTTTAGAGAAGATACCATACCCTCATTAAAGCAGTTCCACTGGCTCTTGAAGTTTCCGGTCCCAATTCAAAGTGCAGGTCATTACCTACAAAGCCCTACATAGTTCAGGTCCAACCTTCATGACTGTGTCTCCCCCTATAAACCTTAGTGGACTCTAAAATCTACTGTGGAGGCCCTCCTCTCAGTCCCACCTCCATCTCAAGCAGATTTGGTGGGGACGAGGGAGAGGGCCTTCTCGGTGGTGGCCCCCAGCTTTCGAACATCCTTCCCCGGGAAATTAGGCAAGCCCCTACTCTGCAATGTTTTTGAAAGGAGCTAAAACATGGCTTTTTAAACAGGCCTTCAATAATGTGAAAACATCAGCTGGCCAAACTGACTCTGGCACTTTATGACACTTGAAATTTAGTATTGCCCATTTTAATTACTATCATTGTGTTTTATTGATTATTTTGAGTTAGGTTTTATCTTATGTAAGTGTTGTTTATGCTGTGATATTGTGCTGTTGTGTTTATTTTACCTGTATTTTATGTGTTTGATAGCACTAATATGTGCTGTTTTATAAGCTACCCAAAGTCCCCCTGGGATATGGTGGTGAGGTATAAATAAAGTTGTTGTTGTTGTTGTTGGTATTATTATTATTATTATTATTATTATTATTATTATTATTATGCCAAAGTGGTGTCAAACTGCATTAATTCTACATAGTAGATGCATTCTCAGAGGACTTTCTGGCCCCTGATTGACAATATAGGACACGGAAGCTCTTGCCATATGTGCTCTACTGGCTGCACTGAGCATCTCTGTAGCATGGTGGTAGCAACAATGCTACATTAATTTCCTGGGAATGCTAAATACATTTACATGCCCAAGATCCATCAGACTTCTGTTTGAGCTATGTGATACATTCAAGGACAGACCCATTAAAAACTGTACTGTAGTACTCCACCCTAAAGAAAGCATAAAGTGATAATAAGGTACTCTTTCTCTCTTTCTCCAAAGATTAATCAAACTCATGCAGCTAGTAAAAACAATCCTGGTCTTGGTTATCTGGAAATAAAGATATGACTAAATATATTCAGATTGCATTATTATTGTCCCATTTCTCATTATTACCACATATATTAGTCCAGTGGTTCTCAACCTGTGGGTCCCCAGGTGCTTTGGCCTACAACTCCCAGAAATCCCAGCCAGTTTACCAGCTGTTAGTATTTCTGGGAGTTGAAGGCCAAAAACATCTGGGGACCCCAGGTTGAGAACCACTGTATTAGTCCATTGATTCCACTGCTGAAACAGACTCTATCAAATCTTATAACCTAATCTGGGTTCAACATTACTGTTTTTAATCTCATCTACTATGGCTATGGAAACAAAATGGAAACAAAATACCTCTGAACAAATCTTGCCAAGAAAACCCCATGATAGGTTCATTGAGGCCCCTTCAACACTGCTATATATTTCAGATTTTAAAGCAAATAATCCACATTATCTGCTTTATACTAGATTATATGACTTTACAATATAATCTGTATTTTATATGGCGATGTAGAAGGGGCCTTAGGGCCTCCAAAGGTTGGAAGTAATTGGAAGTGCACCATCACCATCATAACATCAAGCAAGCCCACTGCTTCCAAAAATTATTTTTAGCCCATTGATGCCAAAATCCAGAAAATTACTACTTCATCTAACTAACAGCACTGATGAAAGGTACTGGAAGGTAATGCTTTCTAAACATCTTCAAATCAAACACCATTCCAGTTCCAAGGCCGAACAACCCGTGACCAATGCTAATGTTATCTTGGAAAAGTAGAGACAAGAGCAAGTGAACTGATAGATCAACTTTCAGTGATTTTTTAAAAGCAAAATATTTCAGCATCCCTATATTAAAGGAGGCAGTGCTTCCTTGTCAAAGGATGGAAGTTCCATTGAGGTCCTTTTCATTTAGAAACAAAGCACAATTTCAAATCCAGTCTTAGACATCTCTAAACACAGTGCACACCACTATACTGCATGTACAGGATGAAGAGCGCAGACCAAGGTTGTTTAACTGCTCCCTATGGCAACCAAGGTTTATCTCCTATTGCTTTTGCGGTTGGCTGCTTTTTCTTCTGCATAGCTAACTAGTTTAGGCTTGGAGAATAAAAATGATTTATTCTGGCTATCAGCAGAATTTTTCCTCGGGATTATGGCCAACATGCAGAGGAAGAAAAATGGATGTCTGTTATTTGCATTGTAATTTTTTAAAAAATGTATTTAAAAGCACATTAGACAGCATTAACCATTTAACCACCTGAACATTTCAATATAATCAGCCATTCTGCTGGTTTTAAAAATCTGAACAAATTCTCCCTTCTCAGTATATTGTTGTCATAAAATTAATACAATGAAATGGTTGAAAAAACAGTAGAGTCAATATTACCTCATGTCCAACTATCCTCATTATTTGCATTTGACTTTTTATTCCATGTGTACGTAACCTAATATATGTGTGAATGTGGTCTCTTTGCTGTGTGGCAGGGTTAGTCCAACCTCAAAGGAGTAGCACCTTTTGCCATTCTTTCCAAGCTGAATAAGAATCTATGTAGAGATGGCACATCTCTTTCCTGGATGTTTCAGTATTTACATCAGTGACCAACCTTTGGTTCTCCAGGTGTTTGGGACTCCAATATCCAGAAGCTGTGGCCAGCTTGTCCAATGGTTAGGAATCCTGAGAGCTATAGTCCAAAACACTAGGGTGACTAAAGGTTGGACATCACTGATTTACATAAATACTCCACACTTCATATTGACCAAGAGCCCTCAAAAGTTTTCTTTGACTGTTGGGAGGTTGGACAATCATTTGAAAAAAAAAACCATGAACTATAGTCTAGGCAAAAAAAATAAATACATGCACACGGCATGTATCTTATTTGTATCTTATTTGTAGTGTGAAAAAAAAGAAAAGGAAGGAAGAATAAAACAATATTTTAAATGAAGAACAATTTTAACTAACATAAACTTACCAGCATTCCAATGGGAATTGTGGGCCTGCTTTTGGCCTATGAGATAGGCAAGTTAATTAGGATTGTTGTTGTGTGTCTTCAAATCATTTCAGACTTAAGGCTGCCCTAAATCTAAAGTGTAGAGGCGGCGGGGAAATGACATTGGAGGGCTTTATCCAGCCCATGGGCCTTAAATTGGGGACCCCTAATCTTGACTGTTCTTTTCACAGAACTGTCCCAGTGCAAGATACTCAAGCAAATATAATTGGTAAATTAGGCTGGATTTACAATGCCCTCCATCCCAGAACAAAACAGGACATTTTTAGTTTGGTCAATGACCAACATTAAAAGAACCAGTAGAACATGAATAAGATATACATTTAAGCATTAAGATACAACTTTAAAAAGGTGAGTTTTTAAAAAAGTGTTAACCATGAGATTTAAAACAGCATTAAAAGCTTGTGTATTTAAATAACAATCTTGGCAATGATAAAAACTGAGATAAAAGTTAAGTTGAAATAATAAACCCCTTTGAGACTGTACCAACAGGCTATTGCTGATGAAAAGAATCTAGAGGGAGGGTTATAAGCACATAGGGAACATGAGGGCACACAAGGAGGAAAAGCACAATTGAACACAAGTCCAAAGACTAGTGGGTGGGAGCACACTAGTGGGTGGGAGCACTAACTATATCTGTAATTACAAGTTTCCAGTAAGTTAAAATCCTAGCTCATAATACTAGTCATTTGTTGTTGTTTATTCGTTCAGTCGTGACCTCATGGATCGGCCCATGCCAGAGCTCCCTGTCAGGTGTGGCCACCCCCAGCTCCTTCAGAGTTAAGCCAGTCACTTCAAGAATACCATCCATCCATCTTGCCCTTGGTCGGCCTCTCTTCCTTTTTCCTTCCATTTCCCCCAGCATCATTGTCTTCTCTAGGCTTTCCTTTCTTCTCATTATGTGGCCATCTTTGCCGCTAATATCCTTTCCTCCAATGAGCAGTTGGGCTTTATTTCCTGGAGTATGGACTGGTTGGATCTTCTCGCGGTCCAAGGCACTCTCCGAATTTTCCTCCAACACCACAGTTCAAGAGCATCTATCTTCCTTCGCTCAGCCTTCCTTATGGTCCAGCTCTCGCATCCATAGGTTACCATTGCTTTAACTATGTGGACCTTCGTTGCCCGTGTGATGTCTCTAATGGTAATTACCCAGCAAATTTTAAGCGCTACCACACAAAATTTGCCAACTTTATATAACAACGTTGGTGTCCAAGAGAAGCATTCTGGTGTAAAATTATCATGAGCACCCTGGGTGTTTGTAAAGCAGTGGTAATATGAAACTATTGCAAATTTCTCTGTAAAACAGAAACACGTCAGGAGCACATGTTTCTATGTGTCCAGAGTCACAGGGCATCTTTCTTAGAATCTTAACAGTCCAAATTCTAAAGCACTTCTTTGGTCTGAGATCTGAATAGTCCAAGATCTGGTCACATGGTCTGCAGTCCCTCCCACAACATAGTGTTAAAGAAAACTGCATACCAACACATATATACACAATACAGTAAGCAATCTCAATTATATACAAACAAATTACTCATGGAGGCTTGGAAAAGGTTGCTATTTTCAACAGAATATGATAATGCCTCCCTTCATCTTTTTTTTTTAATTGAATGGATTCAGGTATACAAACAGTGTGAACTTGTCATTATTTCAGGGCACGTCTGCTTTGCTAGTTGGAGTTATGACAACAATAGTCATAGGTACACAAATATTTGCTGTAATATGATGGCCAAATGGTACATCTAGCAATTGATATTTCATAGCATTATGGGAACCAATTTTAGGTAGTCTACAGAACTGAGATACTTTCATTTCCATGCAACCAAGAATACCCCTCTTCAAACATTTGCAATCTTTCTTATATGCGCAGATTCAAGCAAAAATTAAATTGTGAGGATTACTCATTTGGATAGCTATGGGATTATCTGTAACAAACATTTGTTTATTTATTATTTTTATTTATATCTTGCTTTTCCCCTCCCAAACAAGACTTGAAGCAGTTTACAATGAAACCAATTCAATACATAAACATAATTTATAACCTCAACTCCCTGCTCTCCAAATCATTTCATTAAAGGTAGTTTCATCCATTGCTGTGCACCTGATGATCTTTGTCTCTTCATAAATATACTTTATAAATTATGTTATCACAATCCAAAATTTAAATTCAGTTTAGCATGTACCTATATTATATTTATTCTGCGTGTGAGAAAGAAAGAGAGTGAGAATGAGAGAGGGCAAACTGGCAAATAAATTATAGACTCTCTTTCAAGACAATAGTCTTCCTGCTATTACCAAAAGCAATTTCACCATAATTTCACCATGTGCTTCGGTCCAGCATCTTCTCTGTTTATATTAATGTTGCCTAAGCATTCATTCACATCAGACTGGAATGTGGGATGTGAAAAGAGGCAAAGGAAAGAAGGAGTACCATATGGAAGAAAGAAAGGAAAGTACATGGGGGTGTGAGGTTAGGACTGAATGGCTGCTGTCCGCTGCCTCCCTCCTGTGCTGCCCTCCCTAACTGCTTTCCTCTCAGTGAAAAGCTCTCTTTGCTGTGAGAACAGAAGAACAGAGCAAAAAATGACAGGCAGAGGAAGAGTTAAGCAAACATTTCCCAGCCTACTTCTATTTTCTGAATTATTCACTCTTTTCAGTTTTTAAAGAACCTTTGGGTCTGCCATTGTCAAAAGATAAAGGTGCCTGGGTTCTAAAATTGTATTTCCCACTCTTCCTGGTTTTTTGTTGATTGGGTTAAATAGGGAGATCATGCAAAGCATCTGGAATTGCACACGAATTGCTGATACTTTTCGTGCAATTGCATAGACTGCTAAAATTGTGCCTTGCTTACTATACCTTCTGTTTACAATCTGTAGAGCATATTTAAAGACTTCTGTTGATTTGCCATACTGTGTTAAGTATATTCTGCACCTGCAGACAATTTGCATTTTAAACATGAATATCTAAACCCCAAATGGCAGTGCTCACTTTCTTGGGGGCTGTTTTATTTATTTACTAGCTCGGGGACACGGCAGTGCCCGGGTTATTTGAGAAAAGCATTGTTTGTTTTGTGAAGTTTGGTAATATCAGTTTGGTAATGTGTAACAGCATTTATTAGGGGGGGAAAGCCAATCTTTCCTTTTGTTTTTTATGAATGCTCCCATTAGAAAAGGCATTACAAGAGAGAGAGAGAGAGAGAAAGAAAGAAAGGAAAAGGCATTAGGATGTGGGTGAACTACAATTCCCAGAATAATAAGTCAACCCTTCCCAAACCCTGCCATTATTCAAAGTTGGCCATGTTGGATCTGTGTGCCAAGTTTGGTCCAGTTCTGACACCAGCTGGGTTCAGTGATAAGGGTGAAGTACAACTCCCAGATTTCCACGGCAATCAACTACAAACCCAGCCAGTATTCACAGTTGACCATGTTGGTTCAGTGTGCCAAGTTTGGTCCAGATCTGTTGTTGGTTGGGTTCAGTGTTCTCTGGATAAGGGTGAACTACAAGCTCCAGATTACTACAACTTCCATCCTGTTGAGTCAGTCCCCCAATCCCCTCCAGTTTGTTCAATTACTGATCAATTCTTCTATGTTTCTTGTGTGCCACACGAAAGGGTAGGAAATGGTTAAGGGAGAGGCAGTGGGCATGGTCATGCAAATTCCACACAGGGAACCCTGGGATGTCTGTCTGTGGTGGAGGAAACACATCCAATCTAGGATAAAATTCTCCCCAAATGAAAGCATTCCTCGGATGGTGGGCCATTGTATTTGGGGAGGACATTGGCAGCATTTGAGCTACATGTTCATGGTGCTCGCTATAATCTGCAATGTCAGTTGGGGAAGTGACTTTAGAACTTCTCAGTATTTGGAACTATAGCCTGTTTGTGGAAGCGGGACGCTGTCTGTGTAAGTGGACACCTCTGCCATGCACACACATACACATTTTTCACTTTTATTATATGTATAGATAAGGCACCATGTATACTGATGGCACTAGAAAGATAAATGATGATGTAATGGTTAAGGTGAAATATGGTATTATAGTTGGGTAGTGCTAAAGGACCCAAGGACTGTGCTAACTCTCTGAAAGCACAGATAATGATGATGATGATGATGATGATGATAATAATAATAATAATAATAACAATAACAATAACAATAACAATAACAATATTATTATTATTTTTCTTATACCCTGCCACCACCTCCCTAAAGGGACTCAGGGCGACTTATGTATGGACAGAGTGTCCACAATACGTAAAAGCAATAAAACAAAGAAAACATAAAAGTAAAAGCAATCTACAGAACAAAAAACCTTAAAATAAAAGCATCACAAATTACAAACTAAAGATAAAAGTATAAAACCATTTACATTGAAACTCCAGCAGATGAGGTTCAACAAGGACCAATGGCCAAGATTACGAAAGTGGGCATGGCCAAGATAAAAGGGCCCAGATCCTGAGGCTGGATCCACAATACCATATAATCCAGTTTCTGAACACAGATGATCTGCTTTTAACTGGAATATATGTCTACACTATCAGAACCTGGATTATATGGCAGTGTAGACTCATATAATCCAGTTCAAATAAGATCATCCGGATTATATGAAAGTGTAGATCCAGCCTGAGTTTCCATACCCGAGAACTCTACAGTGCTGGCTAATAATTCCCAATTGTAAACTGTTTTTCAGTCACTGTTGGTAACACCTACAATAAGATAGGTATTGAAGGCCAAGGAGGTGAAGGGTCTGTGTGCTGAATACAGATTTGAAACAATCAGTCAGAACTTCACTGCAGGTTATTCTAGTCTATGGTGTTCAGCTGTGCTTTTGAAATACAGATAGATATATAGTGAAACTGGTATTTCCCTTGTCCTGAAATTCAAGAGACTGTCTTCTTTCTGATTATCCGTTCATCTACATCTGCTTAGCCACATGGGATCTTGGAGAAGGAACAGTATTTATCAAGAAAGATGGAAAGCAAACAAAAATTCTGGAGTCGTCAGTGACAAAACTCAAGAGTCTTCAGGCGGATGAGGAACTTGTGAGGGTTGTGACAGTGACCTTTACAAAAATTACTCACAGTAAGCTTACCCTGAGGTAGTTGAGGGTGAAATTAGTCAGACCCATACGAGTGATGTTTTTGGACAGCTGCTCCAGCACCTGAGGGTCTTGTGCCTATGCCGAAAACAAAGAGATATTCTTACACGCTCATGTGAAATATAAGTGCAGTACTAAAATCATCATTCAAGGCCATATTTTTAAAATGACATTCTTATCTATAAACAGCTTACTAAATTATATAAGGCCTCAGAGACATTAGAGTTCACCTGCTCAAGTCAAAAGCAAAGGGCATTTAATTACAGCTGCCAGATCAATAATGCTAACACTAATGTTTTACTATTGTATTGTGATTGTTTGTTATCTCAGTAATGCTTATTGCAGTCTTTGCACCATCTTGCATTTTTTTAAAAAGGGATTCAGTGTTTGTATCATTTTGTAAAAAGGGGAAATTGATGGGTTAAAGGACCTTAAATATTTGTTGTTGTGCCTGTCCAAGTCATCTTCAACGGATGGTGATCCGAAGACAAGTCTATCATGGGATTTCCTTAGCAACATTTTTTTTCTGACTTGTGTTTGTGTGCATGCTGCTGTTTGAGGCTGAGAGAGTGTGACTTGCCCAAGGTTTTTTTAAAAATTGTGTCAAAAGCAGATTGAGAATATACTGCAAGTCATTTCTGGTGAGAATAGGCCATTTTCAAGGACATTGCCCAGGGGATGCCTGGATGTGTTACCATCCTGTAGGAGGCTTCTCTCATGTCCCAGCATGGGAAGCTGGGTCTGACAGATGGGAGCTCACCCTGTCTTGTGGATTCGAACCACCAATCTTCATCTGCAGGTCAGCAGTTCAGCCAGCACAAGAGTTTAACCCATTGCGCCATTGCGGCTCCCTGCCCAAGGTTACCCAATGAATTTCCATGACCAAGCAGAGATTTCAACCCTGGTTATAAGTGTCATAGATCAGTACTGAAACTACTATGCAATACTGTCTCTATTTATATATTAATATGCCCCAAGCAGTTCTCAATTTAACACAAAACGATAGAAAACAATACTAAGACCATCTAATATACCATCACTAGAAAACCTAAGAGGGCAGCAGTTTGATGTTTTCCAGTCAAGAAGAGTGACAATTAGATCTTCAGGGTCAAAGGAGATATTCAGACATTTTTGCATGAGAAAGATCCAAACCAAACTTAGAAAAACACTTCTTCTTGTCACTGTTTTAAGTGGAAGGCATATGCGCAGGGCTCAAAGGGTATATGCTTCTCTCCACATAGGTTTGCTGTTGTTGTTGTGTGTCTTCGAGTCAGTGTAGAAGGGGCCCAAGTCTCCAGACTCACAATCCAATACTCAAATGACTACACCACACTGGCTCTCACATAAGCCTATGCTTTCCTTGAAAAAACTAGTTCCAAATTGTTAAGATCCTGGAAGCCTTTGGAGGTTTAATTCATATGCCTCATAAATCTGCACAGGTGAAACCAGCAATTTTCCTCGATGTGCTACAGGAATGGATCATTACCAATAACAGGAATAATATAAGTATGCACTGAGTTTCTGCATGATTCACTGAGGCATGTTCTGACTCACGCTTTTGTCTTTCATAGTGTAACACTTTATTCTTTTTGCACATTATAAATCAAAGATCTTTGTGTATATGAATATAATGTGCCTCTAACTTTAATTTTCTGTTTAATCATATGTGGTGATGCAGCAAGTGAAAAAGCTGATCTGCTGAACTTGCTGACTAGAAGTTTGGTGGTTGGAATCCACGGGGTGGGGTGAGCTCCTGTTGTTAGCCCCAGCTTCTGCCAACCTAGCAGTTTGACAACATACAAATATGAGTAGATTAATAGGTACTACCTCAGTGGGAAGGTAAACGGCACTCCATGCAGTCATGCTGGCCACATGACCTAGGATGTGTCTATGGACAATGCAGGCTCTTCAGCTTAGAAATGGAGATGAACACCACCACTCAGAACTGGAAGGGGAAGCCTTTATCTTTATCTGTGTTTCATTATTTCTAGGCATTGAATGTTTGCCTTTGTGTTTAGTATGCTGGAATCCACCCTGAGTCGCCATGGGGAGATAGGGTGGAATACAAATTATTATTATTATTACTACTACTATTATTATTTTACTGACATAAAAACGCAGTATGTCACAGCAAATGAGATATATATGCTGGATTTCGTATCACAAAATCACAAGTCGAACACTTCCAAGCATTTAGGACTGTGTGATATATTTTTGAATGATGTGCGCAGATCCAAGTAAGGTGGACTTTTTCAGTTTTTTAATAATAATAATAATAATAATAATAATAATAATGTGTGTACCAAGTGCTGTAGGCTATAGTTTAAAGAGGAAGGATCTGGCAAAAACCACATTTTTTTCCTAAGAAAACCCTATGAAATGTATAGGGATGCCGTAAGTCAGGGGTCCTCAAACTTTTTAAACAGAGGGCCAGGTCATGGTCCCTCAAACTGTTGGAGGGCCGGATTATAATTTGAAGGGGGAAAAAAGAATGAATTCCTATGCAAACTGCACATATCTTATTTGTAAAACCACTTAAAAACAATACAATAATTAAAATGAAGAACAATTTTAACAAATATAAACTTATTAGTATTTCAATAGGAAGTGTGGGCTTGCTTTCGGCTGATGAGTAGGATTGTTGTTGTTGTTGTGTGCTTTCAAGTCATTTCAGACTTAAGTTGACCCTGAGCGAGGGCCGGGTAAAAGACCTTGGAGGGCCGCATCTGGCCCCCGGGCCTTAGTTTGAGGACCCCTGCCGTAAGTCAACAGGTGACATGAAGTCATACACACACTCGCATACATCCTTGTGTATGACATAAGTTAACACCACACCAATATAAAACCTTGGTTTCAAATACTGCACAATCCCAAGAAATACTTGTGAAAGCAACAAGGTTCTGGTTTTGTGTTCTGGTAGTCAAAATTCTCCAAAATGTTTTGAAAAATGAGCTGATTACTTACATGCATGGCTAAAATACTGCGAGGGACTAATTCTCTGTATTGTCTAATGGTAAAGTGCCATGTTTTTATTCTCATAAGGTCATCAAAGGTAAATTCCAAGATGAGACGTCCTTCTGTACACACCTAGAAGAAGACAGAAAAAAAGAAAACAATACTTTATTGTGACAATTATGTCCTTTCCTGAAGAAAAGAGAAACCGAGGAAAGCAATTCATTAGGCAGCGGTTGATCAGGCTGTAAGTTTTTATGGCTCTGCAGGCTCTAAATCTTATTTATCACATCTATTTTGCTTCCTCCTAAAGTCTCTGCTGCTAATTACTGGTACTAAGCTTTTCATTTCAGCCGTGATCTGCAGTTTTGTATGCATGATATCTAGCAACTGAACTAGACAAACCTGCATTATTTATTTAGGAGATAGTATGCTATCAAAAGCCAAATAAGGGATTGGCCTAGGTCTATAAAGGTTATATTTGTGCCAAGCAGTTGCTAATTTGCTCTGGAATAAAGAGAGGCAATATTCATTTACCTTCTATTTAATTATATTAAATATTTAATTTTGAATCGTTATTTTTACCATTTCTTTCTTTCTTGCTTTTCTATTTTTTTCAGTTCTCACTTTTAATTGTAGGATTTTGGAGGCCTTCCTCTTGGTGTCCCAAATTTTACATATTTGGAGATTGAAAAATTAGAGATTTAATTCCATTAATCTCTTTTTGTTCTTATATCTCTGTCCACATGATCTCTGTTTAGAATATAGCTTACTTGTCCGAACGCATCTGCCTCTACGTCCCACCTCGTAATCTAAGATCATCTAGGGAGGCCCTGCTCCTTCTTCCGTCAACATCACAAATGCGTCTGGCGGGGACGAGGGACAGGACCTTCTGGGCTGTGGCCCCCCGCCTATGGAACGTGCTCCCAAATGAGATAAGATTGACTCCATCCTTCCTGGCTTTCAGGAAGAAATTAAAATCGTGGTTTTGGGACCAGGCTTTCAGACAATAGACATAATTAGCACTTTAGGTGGACATGGACTGGAATGATGTTACGGCTGATGATATTGTATTATTATTTTAATTAATACTGTGTTTACTGTTTTTAATGATTGCTATATGTATTTAATTGTGGTTCTACTATTGTAATTGTTATGTAGCAGCACTGTATCATTACTAAATTTAAGCCGTCCTGAGTCCCCCTTTGGAGGTAGAGAAGAGACGGGGGTAGAAATACCATAAATAAATAAGTAAATATAGATCTGAATTTGAACATAAACTTGAGTAGCTCATAAGGTTCAGAATCAGGGAAGAGAGGAGCATTGTGAAGAACTTGACTTCTTTTCTGATTTGGATTAAAATCTGAGCTAGAGAAAGACCTGTAATGTGTTCAACAGTTCCTTCACAGCTAGGTGTATTGGTAGGTAGAAGAACTGATGATAGATGATAAGTAGGAGTGGAAAATATGTCTGGAGAGATCATTTTAGATAATGATGAGCTAATAGATCCATTTTGCTACTGTTTGGGGAACTTGGACCTTTCACTCTATACTGATTTATTTGATTTACCCTTCCTACTTAAAAGCTCAGAGCAACTAACAGCTTACATAAAATACATCATCCTGAAAACCACAAGTGGAAAAATAACTAAAATCACAAATTACAAATGTTTGGTTAAATGCCAATCAAGTAACAATAAACCAAAATCAAAACATTTGTTGATTCCAACTTGTGCAAAGCGTATCAATATGTGTTTAGCCAACACCTGACATGACTGAAACGGACACTTGCGTCTCTTAACTGAAGGGTGTTTCATACGCAGAGTAGCCCTGCTACATGGGTACTCCAAGGTACAACATGAGAACACTTTTTTCCAAAAACAACGTGATGCATAATGAATTATTTTAAAAAGACTCCTTCTAACTCTGCCTGTATTCAGGTCTCACTTCTTCCCCCACCTCCCCATCTGCACAATATAGACAAGCAAACACAGTCTCTCTAGCTTCACAGCCGCCTTGTTCTTCGGAGACAAAGGAGGGCCCAGGGAAACAGAAGCTACACTTGTTGAAATTTTCACACCTTCTCAATTATTAAAGGCTTCGCCTCGTCTCAACATACAGATGGCATTGTTAGAAAGGTTTCGTCGTTGCTCTTAAAGTTGGGAGCTGAAATATAATCACATAAGGATGTTTGCTTGCTTTCAGAGGTTTGCTCATGTCTGGCAAAATAATGATGTATCAGCAGCAGGTGCAACTATAACTCTAAGCAGTTAAATGCCATTATTAATGCCTCAATTCTGAGTGCTCTGGATGACGCCTTTTCTTGAGGTACAATTGGCTGTTAATAAAATATATAAATAAAACAAATCAATGTCTCAATCTCCTGAGAACTCTTATTAAATAGTGTGAGAAATGGCAGAAATCCATTCTGTTTTCATTTTAAATTTTGGATGCCTCCTCCCCCCATTCTGTTTTTGGGAAGATTTTTCCCAAACAGAAATGGAATTCCAGATCCTGAATTATGAATCCAAATGACCTTCCTCCCAATCTCCCAGAATCTTCCCAAAAACAGAACAGGGAGCAACCAAAATTTGAAATGAAAGCAGAATGAAAACAGAATTGATTTCTGCCATTTCACACACCCTGAAAAAATCACTGAAAAATTCCCACTTCTTTGTGGGAGTTTCTTCCTCTTCAAGATTTTGGAGTTCCTTGAGTGTGCAAGTGCCATATATACTCATGTATATGCACCCACAGTGGTGCAGCGGGTTAAACCACTGAGTTGCTGAACTTGCTGAACAAAAGGTCACTGGTTCAAATCTGGGACATAGCATAGGAATTAGGGTTTTTTTTAATAAATATGTTATGTATTTCTGCAAACAATTTTATTTCTGCATGTATCATGTTCCGGCCAGAAATTGAAATAGAGATTTTTTTTTTTTTTTGCAGAGCAGGTTAAACCACTGAGCTGCTGAACTTCCTGATCAAAAAGTCCCCAGTTTGAAAACAGGGAGTGGGGTGATCTCCTGTTTTTAGCCCCAGCTTCTGCCAACCCAGCTGTTCAAAAACATGCAAATGTGAGTAGATCAATAGATACTGCTCCGGCAGGAAGGTAAAGGCACTCTATGCAGTCATGCCAGCCATGTGACCTTGGAGGTGTTTATGGTCAGTGCCGGCTCTTCAGCTTAGAAATGGAGATGAGCAGCAATCCCCAGAGTTGGACACGACTGGACAATGTCAGGGGAAAACCTTTACCTTTACTATATGTTGGTCTACTGTATAAGTCAAGGGCAGGCTTAGGGGCCAAAGTTACAGATTTTAATATGACCCATAAATATATTAAAAGGTCATTTTGAGGAGAGCAGATAACACTAGCATTGCCTCAGATAGACAGCTATTACTTCCATTATCCTTCCTAAAGATTCAAAATGGCCATAAGTAGTGACATTGCAGAGCGAGTAGAGGGAGTCAGCGCTTTCTTTTATTCTTCTAGGATGGAGTAAGCTCTTGCTTTCTATGAATCTACTTAGAGAAGGGTATTGTGCTGTCGCACGCTGGGCCTCTGCATATGACTGTAGAGAGGACATAAATTTTGTGTGCCCAACGGGACGCCGGGGCTGCCTCAGATTAAAGGCCCTTGGACCTCCCCAAAACAAAGTTCTGTAGAGGCTTAAAGTAAGTCCAACAAAGTTCTTTATTGATGAAAACAAACAGGTATTTTTAAAGCTTTCTTAACAGTCTATTGGCTCTGGCAATCTTGTTCACTGGGAACAGGCACTATCTTCATAACTGTATACTAACTAATGGGGAAATCCTTAACTTCTAATCTGGGCAGTCGGTACTTGCCTCTGTTGGCGTGGAGCCCCTGCACCCGGCACCAACTGCGTCTGCTTTCCGCGAGCGACCCTTACCAAGCAGAGCTTTGTAGACTTCCAGGGGAAAAGAAGGAGTTCAGGTTTCAGTGATGGCTGGCTGAAGTCCTTCAGCAAAGGAGCTGTAAGGCTGTAAAATCCTCAGCCAAGCTGTGGGGCCTTTTCTCCCCGGCCAAGCTGTAGACTGTATATCTCTCCGGCCAAGCCGTAGAAGACAAAGCTTTCTACAGGAGCTCTTGGTTTTATGTCCTGTATGGAAAGCTTCTCTGTCTGGACTGAACCAAAAAGGCTCCTATTCCCTCCAAAACCCCAAAAAGGGGGTGGGACCAGGGAACCTAACTATAATAGACAGGTGGCTTGCCCTATGATTGCAGCCAAAAGAAGCCACCTATCTGCAGAGTCCCTGAAACTTAGGACTGCAACAAACATTCAATGCAAAGCAAACAAAATTGGAGCTTCTGGTACAGCTGTACCAGCACAGGGATGTTTCCCCTTTTAAAAAAAAGTTAAATAAGTGCTTACATTGGCCTGTAGATAACTGGATCCATGACTCATTGTTTTACTAAAATGTCTGACTTATCAGAGAGTATATACAATCATCTTATAGATGGGGATGATCCAGTAGGCCTTACTTATTTAAATGTCAGAGAGACCTTGATAAAAGGTTTCTAGTTCTCAATAGCCGCAGAAGACTATACCTTGAGGTATAACTTTGGCTACTAGTTAAAAGAGCAAAGAGAACGTAAAAATAAAAATGATGGGCAAAACCAATGCAGACACATTATTGCGCTTTGTGAGTTAATGTTAGCCAACATGGAAGTTTCTAATTGAAGATCATAGAATCATACAGATATGTTTTCAATAAATACGTTCTGAAGAGATGACAGATTACATAAAAGATTTGGGGATCATGCTAGAAAATCAATGAAAATGAAGTTCAATATGCTGTTTAAATGAAAAGGGCATTCAATACTAAGAAGAGCAGAAAAGGACTTTAAAATGGAAACACACATCACAATGCCATTAAAGAAGTCTATTGTGCAGCTGCATTTCAAATACCGTAGCACCTTCTGCTTGGTTGTGTTGAAAAGTACAAGGTACAGAAAAGGGCATTACATGGATCCAAATGTTAGGACACTTTCTCTTCACGGTGAAGCTAAAGTGTTTCTGGGATTTTGTGGTAAAGGTGACAAGATGACAGGTAAGTACAGAATTGAGATTTATACAATTTGTAATATGTGCAAAAATACAAAAAAATTACATTTAAATCCTACAAATCGGTAAATTCGCTGTGAAATTAATTGGTACTTAAATTTACTGTTGTGGTCAAATATATTTTATCATGTGATATATTCTTATGGAATTCACTGCCATAAGATGTGACATTGTTATGGATAGAAAACAAATTTATGAAGAAATTAAGTTAATCAACACTTATTAACCATGAAATGATAATCAGTGAGAACTATTTGATTCAAATGCTATATATATATATATATATATATAGAGAGAGAGAGAGAGAGAGAGAGAGAGAATGCGAGAGAGAGAGGCTATTTCTGCAGATTTGGGTAGTGGGGTTATAATCTTTATAAATAATATATGAGTTTTCTTAGAATGATTGGTGGGTACGGAGGGAAATAATATTTGAAAATATTAAAGATCTGGTTGAAAAATAAGTTTTCAAAGTGTCAGAAAAAAACTTGACAAAAAGTTGCTTAAGTTAAAATTGTACAGTTCAGAACTTGCTCTGCATGAAAAATGCATGTGCGTGTTTGCATTTCCTATGCAGAAAGCAACATTTTTGTTCAGAAACTGCAATTCTGTGTGCAAAAATAAGCTCAATATTTTGTGGGGGAGTGAATACTGCTAAAACAATGATAGAATTATTAATTCCTGTCTGCAATAATGTAGTTTTGGAAGATTTGCCTCTCTGATTGGCCACTGGAAAAGCAAAATGCTGGATGAGATGGAATACTTGGATGGATAGCTTAAGCTGGATCAATGCTGCCCTATATCCCAGAATCTGATCCCAGATTATCTGCTTATCCCAAATTATCTGGCAGTGTAAACTCATATAATCCAGTTCAAAGCAGATTATCTGGGACCAGATTCTGGGATATAGGGAAGTGTAGATCCAGCCTTACTTCCATCGCCGTTGTTAGAAAATCCTACAACAGAAGATAATTATCCTCTTTGAAGGGTTAACTATTGAAAGGAGCCAACAGAGGTATCAGACATTAAATATTTTCTCCCAAAGCTATTCCTAAGGGCACCAGAAACCTATGGACAATCAGACAAAAAAGGATAAGTGGAAACATAAACACATGTGAAATGGGCAAATAGAAACACTGGCTTAGTATCCCTTATCTGAAATTCTTGGGACCAGAAACATTTGGGAATATATGTAGTTTCTGGAATATTCTTATTTGTATATATCTATAACGATGAGATATCTTGAAGATGGGACCCAAGCCTTAAACATGAACTTAATGTCTGTTTCATGTATACATAAAATGAAGGTAAGGTAGTTTATACACAATATGTTGAAAAACTACGTAACACATTTTTTGTTCCTGCCTTATAAATGCCATTTCCCAATTGGTTCTACCATAAAACATGGAGAAAGTTTATTAAAATGCAAAAACTTTGTTTTTGTGGGACATCCTGCAGCATATTTTGCTATAGTTTTTCAATGAATATCTCATGTCTCAACCAATTCAGCAGTTTGTGGCAGTTGCAAACATGAAGTTTCTGAAGTATAACAACTATTTTCAAAGTAAGTACTGTACAATTAAACAGGAAATAACACTTTCAAAGCAGGAACAGAAACATTTTTAAATGCTCAACCCTGAAATGTGAACAATTTTAGAGTATTTCAGATTTTGGCATTCTGACTAAGGGACACTCAAGATTGTGGAAGGCTACCATAAGCTATAACCTAGGACCTTTCTACAGTGCCATATAAAATCCAGATTTGAATTGGATTATATGCCATTGTAGACACAGACAATCCAGTTCAAAGCAGATAATTTGGATTATCAGATTTAATAATTTGGATTACATGGCAGTGTAGAAGGGCTTGCTGTTCATCCCAGATTATCTGGCAGTGTGGACTCATATCATCCAGTTTAAAGCAGAAAACCTGGGATCAGATCCTGGGATCTAGGGCCTGTCTGGAAGGGCCCCTAGATTGATGTCTATTTGCCTTTAAAGATAACCAGGATTGCACATTTAGACAATATATAGTCACACAAAATTAACTTTATGTAACTATTTAACACAGGATGTGGTAACGGGCACTTTTTTTGCGGTGACTTTTTAAACAAGTTAGAAATTTATGAAGAAAAAAATGGAAGCGAATGTCAATTTTTCTTCATGCTGGTCGGTAGTAGTAGTCTACCATTTTTTTAAAAAAAATATTTTTATTAGTGAAATTCTAACGAAGTACATCAACACACATCAACAACATCAAACACAGTAGACAAAATTATAGATAAAATAAAGAAAAGGAGAAAAAAAAGAAAAAAGAAAAAAAGCAA